>NC_091124.1:60422500-60722500 GCF_040183065.1 Periplaneta americana | reverse complement strand
ATATTTCACTATTGTTGACCATTAGTCGTCTAAGTTTTTCTTCAGTTTCTCTGTGTATCATATTTTCTTTTTTTTTTCTCAAATTTGTATGTATCTGTTTTCGGATTTTATGCTGTTAGTTTGTAGGTTTACCGTTTTTAAAAATACGAGAAGTTAAGGAAGGACATTCCTTCGAAGTGTAGTAAGTTACACAAAATTATATATAAAAAACGAATCAATCAGAAACGAAATAACTATAGTTAAGTAAAATGAAGAAGTGATTAACTGAGAAAACTATGTATCTCACATAAGTAGAATGAATACTTTTAGAATTTACGTTAATTTTTAAATAAATTAGAAACCAGTCGGTAAACAAGTATAGGACGACTTCCCGTTGGGTGGACTTCCAGACACTACAGGTGGAAACGCTTAAGGCGTGACGATGATATGATTATTTTGATCTGATCACGTATCATTTCCAGTGTATTTTCATTTCAGATTTCTGTCCCAGCCAGCACCGCTCTTGATCTTTATTCTATTGCTGATTTCCTCCTGGCTTCCTTAACATATCTGGTAATGGGATATTCCAAATAAAATTGTCTTCATTTTGCGTTGATATATTCGTAGCGTAACTTATATCGCTTTCTTTGATCATGTTTGTACTCATATAAGAAGGCGGACAGAATAGAACTGCTTGTAACGACCTTCTTAACGTTGAAATTTTATGTTACGTCTGTGAATATAAAATCTGTGTTCCAGAATATTTTCCAAACTGCTGCTATTCGTGTATTCTCTTTATGAGTATTGTTTATGAAGGATATAATTTATCCGAGACATTGAGGCCCTATATTCTTGTGCATGTTAAGTTTTTTCTTCATTATATTGTGGTTATTAAATATTATGAATTTAGTTCGATATAGGTTTACCTAAATTGGTATGTGTGCTTCTGGAGAGTCATTTCCAGTCTTCTTGCAGATAACGCTAGGCGTACAATATCATCTTCAAGTCGAGAGTTGAATAACTTCTTCCCTTCTATTTTAACTCAAAAGTTAGCTTTATTAAACTTTCACAAGACGTCTACTAGAAGGCTAATAAACAGATGCGTCACCTTCTCTGACATCTCTTTCTAAGTTTATCTTCATCTACATCTTCATCTTTGTCTATTCTGTTCCTGTCTTTGTTGTTGAAATAATCATATAAATTCCATTAAATTATTATATTAAGAATGGATAATACAAGAACGCCTTATAAATCAATAAATGCATACATTTTATTGTGCAAATAGGGGAAATAAATGTGTATGCATTTTTTTCTATCCACATATAACATGCATGTGCACATCCAAATCCTTGTCATTCTCTATACAAAGATGAAGTTTTTAGGAATATAAAATGTTACATATTTGCTAGATTGTTACAGGCAATACATTTAGAGTGTAAATGGTATAATTGTGCAGATTGAAGTGGTCAATAGACTACATTAAAATAGATTTAAAAAGATTGAGCTTTGTAATTTTGTACACAGTTATTTGGAAAATTAGGCTGAAAGTTTAAGTAGTTTGACAACAGCGCATCACCGGCTGTCTACGATTACACATAGGCCTACGAACTCAGGTCTGAATAACAGCATTTCGTCCCTTTGTCACTGCAGTAGGGTTGCCAAACTTCCTAACGGCAGGAAATAACGAAATATGTTTTAATTCATTCATTCATAGTTTTCTGTCCAAGAGCTGATATTTCACTACAAATCTAGCATTCTACAATCTTCCTATTTTTTGCCTTCCTCTTAGTCTCCGCATGCGATCCATATGTTTTAATTTCGTCTGCCATCCGATATCTCCTTCTGCCCAGAGTATTTTTATTTAATTTGCAAGAAAACCATCAATTTTATTGAAAAACTGCAAAGGGATAAATAATTCCTTATCAATTTGTCTAATGGTAGCAGTAAAATCAGAATCGTTGAGATAGTAGCCTGCTTATCTTGTAAAACAGTCTAAACTTTAGGGGAAAATTATATTTTTCTGAGAAAAGTAGTCTATTCATTTGGAACTAATGTGTTATTAGAATTTTTTTGTTATATTATATCCAAGGAATAAGCTGTTAAAATCTGACAGCTATACTACACGTAAATCCGGACTGTAGCTAGTAACACCCATTTTCTTTTTTCAATTCTGTTCTCTTCAATGTGTATTCAGTTTATGTGGTTAGGCATAAAATCTCTATTGCGTCCCTGAGGTTCTACTATACCAGGAGGAAATATGAGGCAATTTCTCTTGTGGCAGTGATAATGAAGATTATAGTTGATAATGGTGAAATGAGGGTATTGCATATGCCATATGGGAATACCACGGCTGAAATCACTTGCATAGGCGATTTTATCGACAAGCTGGGGACGGTCGTGGCTTAGTAAAGGGAATTATGTTTGATATCAGGGAGGTCTTGTTATATTTATTGCGCACAAAACGCCTGTGAGACAGTTTTTGCGTATTAATTTAATTCAGTTCCTCATCATTTCCTTTTTCTTTGTCATCAGTTTTTGTTTAATTCCTAAATGATTATTTCACGCATTTTAAGAGGTTTTCATTGATATATAGCCCAATGTGCTACCTCCAGAATTGAGTTTTGATGCTGTCGGTAATTTTTGCCTTGACAAGACAGGATCTTTATCCTGTAAACTTAAGAAAAAGTTTTATCGCTATTAAACCCATCGATCGCCTTTGTTGGGATTTAAAATTGCGAACCTCGCATCCTGTGGAAAGTACTGCAAACAGTAGTTTACGGAGGATGATCTGTTTTCGTCAGGTATATTTAATCATTTGTGAAAGCCCAAATAAATCAATTTCGTTTCTTTCTCAGTCATTTTTAGCTGTAGGTAGGATAAAGTTTCATTTAAATCTTTTCTTTAAGTTATCATTATTTCCTACGGCCTCTGATTCTTATTAAGATCAAATTCTGAAGCATCTAGAGTAGCAACAGCTAAAACTTTTGCAGTGGTATAGTACAGCACTGTAATTAACAAATGTACGAAAGTAGGTAGAGGAATTCGGAAGCCAGTAAGTTATATCTGTGTAAGTGGCGATATAATTTTGTGTTTATGTAAGACTGACATAATCTGTTCTAAAAATAGTATTTACAGCAGCACTGTAATTAAAAAAAAAACATATAAACCATATGAAATTGATAGAAGTGAATCTGACGATCTACCTTCAACTAGTAATTCAGACGAATTTAGCAGAGATCTGTATGAAATGATGGTGCATGCCAAGATTCTTGTCAACAAAGTTCAGGACAATTTTTTTGGAAAGTACATCTGTACCTGTGTTATAGTAGTACCAATATTTTAAGTTAAATATTACATCAAAGATTATTGTAATATATGCTTAAACATTTCATTCTGGGCAGTACCTGTATTACAGTTGTACCGGTGTTTTCAGCTAAACATTTACAACAAAGACTACCGTAATATGGGCTTAAACATTGCATTAAGAGCTGTGCATATGAAACAATGATATAGTCAGTTAAAGGTTTATATCAAGGATTATCGTAATATGGGCTTAAACACTGCATTATGAGCGATAACTATGAAACATAACATTTTAAGTTAAATGTCACATAAAAGATTATTGTATTATAGGTTTAAACGTGTTAAGACTAGTGCCTCTGATACAGTAACATTTTAAGTTAAAGTTCTACATGTAAGATTATTGTATTATAAGTTTAAACATGTTAAGTGTAGTATCTCTGATACAGTAACACTTTAAGTTAAAATTTTAGATAAAAAATTGTTGTAAGATGGGCTTAAAAGTTTCATTAAGAGTAGTGCCTGTGAAACAATAACATTTTAGGTTAAAAGTTTATAGCAAAGACTGTGTTTATTCTTTTGTAATACACAACACAGCCCTACTCTTGAAATAATTCTTTTATATCCGTATTCGGTGTCCTTGATGTGTGTTTTCCTTAATGCGGGAGTAGTCTGTTTTCATCGTACAGCAACACGTGCTACTACTCTTCGTCAAGTCATTTGGCTCATTGCACAAACTCCGTACTCGCTTAACTTCAAAGATAGTGGCTAAGATTCCGATGTCTAGCTTTCACTCACCTGGGTAGCTGTCGGCGTTGGAGCTGAAGAGGACGCAGAGGCCAGTCTCGTAGTTGACAGATTGGCACGAGTCGTTGCCCTGACACGCCTCCAGGCAGTCTGTGAGCATCAGCGTCCCCGGCAGCGAGTCCAGCAGATCGGACGGCGCCGAATAGACGAAGCCTGTGACCAGCTCAAAGCCTATCATATCCGGGTCGCACTCCTCCACACCAGAGGGCCCCGTGAAGCCCAGACCGCTGGGACCACTGGGTCCACTCGCCGACGGCGCCGACTGCTCAGGGACGCCGTTTGTAGATTCGGCGCCGTCCTCGGCTCTCGCACAGTTGATCACAAGCATTGCAAAGCACAGGATCCTCAGTGTTCTCAGCGTCGTGCCCATGGTGTGTGTCTGCAAGCAAAAACAGTTGGATATTGAATCATATGTAAAAAAGAAAGTTCAGATGTAGACCTAAGTAAATAAACTGTAGGCTGTGGATGAAATTGTGAATAAAGCAAACATTGCCAACAAAATATTCAGTTGCTGAACATAAAAGTTAGTTATGTGAGCGACAACCCATTATAGGGCCAAGCCGATTGCTAGCCTAGTTCACAGAGGTGAAAGATCATCCAGTAAATACGAGAGAAACGTGTGGTTAGCACGATTGCGGAACTGGATTTTGCTATTTACTGTAGCTCCCAAAATTCATCATGATGCTGAGTGAGCACCGGTTCCACATAGGGTGAAATTTCATCAGAAACAATTTCCCCCCGTTAGGAATCGAACTAGCGTTCAATCCCTAACGCGAATCCAAGGCATGACGCCTAAGACCACGACGCTATGGCGCGAGACTAACTCTGAAGTTACGACACCAAAAAAGCATAAATAGCTCAGTCATCACACATTTTGACAGTAATGACCAGCAACGCTGTCTTGCTAACTCATTTGGTAGAACATTGGATTCTCGTGACTGCGGACCCTGATTGGATTCCCAGTAATGGTGAAATCGAATTTGTGGTGGAACAAACCAAGATTACCGAGCGGGCTAGCGGCGTGGTAGAGGGCTGACCTTGCATTCGGGAGATCCGGGGTTCGATCTCAGGGGCCGCCAATCCTAACAGAGGTTTTTCATGGTTTCCTCAGTTATTTCCAGGCAAATGCCGGGATTGTACCTCTTGAAAGTCCGGCCATGGACGGCGATCCTTCCCTGAATCCTTTCATGTGTGAGTGAATGATGTGTAATGTGTTAAATGTTTGTGTTGTATCGGAGGTGGCCCTGGCATTGAGCTGATCCCTCATCCGGGGAGGCCCTCCATGTCCTTGTGTGATCAAAAAAGTATGTATGTGATCCATAGATTAATTCCTCTCCCGACAGGTCGCATCCCTGTAACGACCGGGTGGTTTGGGTCGTGTAAATGCACCTAAAAGGGAGAGGTTAAACCGGGAATGAAAACGACAACGAGATCGAGAACGGAAATAATGTTAAAATAAATGTATTTAAATATGAGCATTCACAATAGTTAATATTGAATGCTCCCATTTAAATACATTTATTTTAACATTATTTCGGTTAGCGCGTCTGGCCGCGAAACCAGGTGGCCCGGGTTCGATTCCCGGTCAGGACAAGTTACATGGTTGAGTTTTTTTCCGGGGTTTTCCCTCAACCCAATATGAGCAAATGCTGGGTAACTTTCGGTGCTGGACCCCGGACTCATTTCACCGGCATTATCACCTTCATCTCATTCAGACGCTAAATAACCTAAGATGTTGATAAAGCGTCGTAAAATAACCTACTAAAATAAAATAATAATATTATTTCCGTTTTCGTTCTCGTTGTTGTTTCCGTTCCCGGTTTATTGTGAACCAGCCTTAAGGAAAAGAAGAAGAAACCAAGATTTCTGAGGATTTTTCTCGGAGTTCCCCCGTTTAGATCTATTATTTCACCGTCAATCTCCATTTCGGTATTCATGATCATTATAGGATCTAAGAAACTTATGCCATGTAGTTGGTGGTGGTAAATTGAATGACGTCTTCGGTATAGAAGACACAGACTAGTGAGGCAAAAAGAAAAGAGACTGGACACGGTAGACGTTCAAAATTTACATGGAAGGACACGTCATTGAAAGGAGCAAGCCTGAAGCTTATAGCAAGTGAGAAGAAGAATAAGAAGACATTGAGTCACGGTGCAGTCGGCTGATTCGATTCACGTAGTCGTGAACGGATTCAGCGAACAATGGACGGATCGCGGTGGTCTCATGACCTGCCGGGGCATGTCTTGCTTGTTGCGATACTTTATGCCCTTTTGTACTAGGCTATCTTTGAGCGGATCCGAGTCGATATAAATTTGTACGCGAAATTGTGTAGAGTGGGGGAGCTGCAGTCGCCCGCGATGCGTTGGGTTTATCTTGTGGAATATTCACGATGAGGAGGGATGCATGCTGATTGTATCTCTCACGGGCTTAACGTTCCGGGTACACTATGCGTAATAGCTGGCAGGCCATACTCGTTTCCTAATACAGCCTGAAGTTTGAGGGCCTTCACCTCACCTTAAATTACTCTGATTTAAAAGGTTTGTTTCTATTTCCTTATTGAATTAAGGAATGCTCTTTATCTGTCTAGTACTTTTTATACTTTTGCTGGGGTTTATTTTAAAACCAATTTTTGGTTTCCTCAATCTCAATCTAAATCTAACTCAGGCATGCCAGAAATCAGACTCTAAGGGTGCTATTCATAGACATTTCTCTAGCCCGCGCTAAGAGCGTGCTAAACTAGCCCCGTCTATCGACTGATTACTTGTACAGAATTCATATCATATATAGATTATGAATACGAAAAACGTTAGTTCGCTGATCATCCACCGGAAGCCCGCACTAAGAATGTCTATGAATACGGCCCTAAATGTGCAGTTATGTGCGCGGATCGCCGGTCTGTGCGGACTGCATCATACAAGCTTTGTTCTTATCAGTTCTTAGTTGGAGGGATGTACAATAATCTATTCTGGGCTTCTAGGGTTGGATTAAATAGGCATTTGGACATTATAAACACACTCATCAGAAGGAAAAAAAAACACAGTTATTATCAGTGTCTGTATTTGATAATTGTAATACAGGAAACTTTAGGCGTACTCAGTTATACTTCACAAAGTAGTGGCTTGTAGAGCATAATTTATTAATATGATTTTTATATAGTATTTGAAGAAAACGAATATTGTAGTAATTTCGAAACAACAAGAAACCAACTAGTATTTAATTTTACGTAGTAGGTACTAATTATTTTAAAGTAATAGGCCCTATTCTTTCATTGTTCGCCAAGCATTATTATTTATTGAGGTCATTGATACACAAATGTTGAAGAAAATATTATACTCCCAATTAATTACATGCAGTAGGACATTGTGAAGTTTTTACACTGAAATCACTTCCTTGCTGTATGTCAATATAAATTAATTTTAATATTAATAAATGATATAAATATAAGCTTAGAATTTAAATTCACATATAGTTTATTTGGAAAACGTTTATAGCACGTATCTACAAATTGGGAGCGTTACTGAAAGAAATTAAAAGTGTTGTTCACAAGCTGTGAAGCGACGATATTCTCTTTATGTCAGGTTTAAAGATTTATTAATGTAAGTATATTAAATTAATATAGTGACGTGAGATGAAAAATTTGATGTTATATGATTCATAATTTCTCTTCTTCGATATCTGTGAACTCCTCACTTTATTTATCATAACTCATTTACAGACACAGCCATATCAACACCCGTACTGAAACTGTGTTACTGAAACTAACGCTGATATGCTCTGCAGGTACTGTATAGCCCTGTCGCGCTCCCTCCAAGGCGATTCACTCCCTCCAGGTAGGGGAATAGAAAGTGCACATCGCACAGAGACAGATGCACAATGTGCAGGGTTTTGGCATGCCTGATCTAACTGAATGATGATACTCCAGTAATGTGGTATCGTCATGATATCGGGATTTCATATAAGCGAGTGCGTGTTGTTTAATAACTAGGCTCCGTATTCCAGCTACCTATAAACTGGAATGAAGTTGCCCGATTCAAAGTATATGACGTCACAGCGCAGATACAGGTACGTTCGTATACAAAATAGTTACGCATCCTCTGCCCTCTTCCTATAGAAAGTGAAAATCGAGACGCAGTCATAGTGAGTAGCCTTATCGATCATTGCCCTTACTAGTCGTACTTACTTACTGGCTTTTAAGGAACCCGGAGGTTCATTGCCGCCCTCACATAAGCCCGCCATTAGTCCCTGTCCTGAGCAAGATAGTAGTATTAGTCGTATTAGGGCTATTTAAATAACTACATCTTTGTGGCTGATAGAAGGTTAATTGTAGAGCGTATAATATTGCGGGGCATAGTTGAGGATATTTCAACTGATATTTTTACTGTCAATATAGACAACATTACATATAAACTATGTAAAATAAACGTACAAGTGACAAAAACAGTGTACTGAAAGACACTGAAATACCAAAAGGCACAGAAAGTGTGTTGAACGTAATAAAAAAGAGCCAGTACCATAAAAGTATCAAAATTATGAAGATATTAACTCGACGTTTGGCATGGATTTGTGTAGCCTACCATGATGTTCAATGCCAACATCCCAATTAAAAAATCAAATAATCTCCATTTTAGGGAATTTCTAGAAAAGTACATGCAGTATCCTAATGAAACACGAAAAAATATCAGACAATAGGAATATATTGTACTACATCATGCACCAATAACGTCATGTGCTATTGAAAGAATTTCTTGCGATATATAATCATTTCAAGTGACATCCGCGTATGTTCAAGTTCCATAACTTACGAATGCACGTTATTAGGTCTATTCACTGCAAAGATCACGACGAAAATGAACATCACGGATCAAGCATGTGTTTACTACTATAGCTTCAGAATGTCGGAAGTTGACTGTACTCCATGAACACGCAGCGACAATGTGTTTGTTTATATCCTTATCCGTTGCATCATCTGTTTTCGGCGTACTATATACCCAATATGTCTTTAACTTCAGTCTTTAGGTAGCTGGAATACGAAGCCTATTAATAACATAACACTTCAATTTGACGTAGAATGAGGTCGATTATAGTATGAATTTGCCAGAAGAAAATGTCTTAAGGGTTGAAATGGATGGAATTGCTATTTTCTACATTTTTAAGTTAGAGACTTCATTTTAGAATGTAGACTTTCACGGCCGGCGTCATTAGGATTGGTATTGTCCGGGCTAGAGGGCCATGGTCTGTTAGTAATGCAATGCAACCAGACGTTTCGTCCACTACTCCGGTAGACATCTTCAGTGGCGTGGTACACGGGAGCGAAGAGATCTGCTGTTGTGTGCGAAGGACTCAATCCTAGAGACTTCATTTTTTGGAGCAACAGTAAATATAAATGACGAGGAAATTAAACGCACAAAGAATGTGGGAAATGCCTATTATTATTCGGTTGAGAAGCTTTTGTCATCCAGTCTGCTCTAAAAAAAGCTGAAAGTTAGAATTTATAAAACAGTTATATTACAGGTTATTCTGTATGGTTGTGAAACTTGAACTCTCACTTTGAGAGAGGAACAGAGTTTAAGGGTGTTTGAGAATAAGGTGCTTAGGGAATATTTGGGGATGAGGGATGAAGTTGCAGGAGAATGGAGAAAGTTATACAACGCAGAACTGCACGCATTGTATTCTTCACCTGACATAATTAGGAACATTAAATCCAGACGTTTGAAATGGGCAGGGCATATAGCACGTATGGGCGAATCCAGAAATGTGTATAGAGTGTTAGTTAGAAGGTTGGAGGGGGAAAAGACCTTTGGGGAGGCCGAGATGTAGATGGGAGGATAATATAAAAATGAATTTAAGGGAGGTGGGATAAGATGGTAAAGACTGGATTAATTTGCTCAGGATAGGCACCGATGGCGGGCTTATGTGAGGGCGGCAATGAACCTTCTGGCTTCTTTAAGAATCATTTGTAAGTAAGCAAGTAAGTAAGTAGTAAGAGACTTCATTTCTTGTATACAGCGTACTCTTGTTATTAGTAGGCCTGATAATGACCCCACGTTTCGTTAGTATTAGTTTAATAGTTTATGTGGAAAATATATCGTCGATTTACAAACAAAACAAAAATATTACTTCTGAGAAAAAGGCGTTTGATAGTTGTTGACAAAACTGAATACTCAGAATATTATTGTTAGTAAGTTTTTTATCTTTTATGTGTATTTCATTTTTCAATTCTAATTTTGTACACATACATTGTGTAGGTACATTATATACGCCTTTTTCTCAGAAGTAATTTTTTTTTTACTTAATGTGTTTTGCTTGTAAACCGACGATATAAATAAAATGTCACTGATTTTTTGTTACAAAAACATAAAATGGGATTTTCTTGAAAAATGAGCAAAATTTCACCCATCTTCTCCCTTAATAGACTAAGGTTAAAAGATGGTCGAAAGTGTACGAGTATATATGTTATGCCCTAAAATTCGCGCTTTGATACCACTAGATAATATAGTGACATATTTTATGCAGTGGAAAGTGCAAACACTTTAAAACCTGATACATACAGGGTAGTCAGTTCCTTGCTGTCCTGCAGCCAACAGTTCCCGCTGGGCTATTAGGTCAAGCCACTCCCCGAGAACGCTGACTGTGTAAGCTCAGCTAATAGAGCAAACATAGCATGTATTTAACCGACAAATATGTTTACATATATTGACCTTTTACGCTTAGCCTACCTTCGTAAAAGCTGACCTTCGCACGACACAGTTCATAGTTGGAAATTGATTCTAACTCCTTCCTAATATTTCATTTTAGATCTTATAATGGGTAGAAATTTCTTTGTGAACCCTTTCTTATAGGTTTCCCAGAAATAATGATGGGAAAGATAAAGGTCAGAGAACTCGGTGACCATGATCCAAACCCAATCATTGTACCTTCCAATACAGTTCACATATTATAAAGCGAACTTAGGGTTTAGAATTACTTAAATAAAAAAAAAAAAAAAAAAAAAAAAAAGACGGAAAGAAAGTAAAAAAGGTGGCAATGGAAACCCTGCAACTGCGTGGAACGTTTAAAGTTTGGTGGCTGTGGGATTTCAAATAATGGTAGGTCACCGCGTGATGAGAATCATTTTAGCGTAAACATAAAACGAATAATTTGAACTAGAGTGGATATCATAACCAGTATAAGAAAATGAATGCAGTATTCACTGCTCAAGCCGCTAGTAATATCTTTAATGTAATACATGCGATGGTATTCAAACTTGATTTATTTTTCCGATAAAGATATGTTGCATGTTGCTAAAAAGCAAGATGTGCGTAAAGTATTACAGAAATTGTAACGAAAATTTTTCCTGAATATGTGCCCACTTAAACATTCCACTTTAGAAATAGACACTTCTTAAAATCACACGCATGGTGGAAATCGGTAACATGTACTGTAGATGTGGGTGTACCAACAGAGTAGGACTACAGCGATGGCTTTTTTAGTTGGTTATTTAACGACGCTGTATCAACTACGAGGTTATTTAGCGTCGATGATATTGATGATAGCGAGATGGTATTTGGTAAGATGAGGCCGAGGATTCGCCATAGATTACCTGACATTCGCCTTACGATTGGGGAAAACCTCGGAGAAAATCCAACCAAGTAATCAGTCCAAGCGGGAATCGAACCCGCTCCCGAGCGCAACTCCGGATCGGCAGGCAAGCGCCTTATCCGACTGAGCTAGCCGGTGGCCGTATTCGGTGGTGATGAACAGCAACCTCGTTTGTCAAAAAATTTAACAAAATGAGATTTAACTTGATTCCTATAAAAAGTCTTACCGAATCTTCTTGAAACACATGTCAAGTCAAGATATGGATATAAACTTTACAAGAAGATATTTAAGTACCTTCTTATGTCACATATTTGTTCGTTATCAAATGTTTTTTTTTTTTCATTGTTCTGTAAGATTGAATATTTTGACATACAGGTTGCTGTTCAACACCATCGATATGCATTTGAATAAATGTCAAGTTTATCGATATCTCGATACGGATCATAGCAATATAGGGTAAAGTTTGGTAATGTTGTAATATGAACAATATTGTAATACTTCTTTTTGAGAATTTATTACAATTTTACTGAGGGAGAGGAAGATCGGTGTTTTGCGTCAACGCATTAAGAGAATGTCCATGGACAAGTTTCTGCACAAAACCGATCCTTCTCTCGCTCAGTAAAATTGTAATAAATTCTCAAAGAGAACTATCACAATAATACCAACCTTTACCCTACACTTGAAAGAAAGCGCAGTTTAGTGGCCTCTTAGGATGGGTTTCACACAAAAATTAAACAATTTTGAGCCTTAATAGTAGGACTAGTGTCCTGCAATGTTCGAACATGAGAGAGGCAACCAAGACATTACAAACTTCGTCCCATTTCACATGAAAAACTAATCGCAAGATCTGTGCTAAATCCTTAAGCTGTTAAAATGTGAAGGGATGGGAATGGAGAACAACAAATATTTTTTGTAACAAGACGGAACAAACATGAGAGACCTCCTTCTGCAGAACGATCATTGGCGAAAATCGAATTTCATACTCAATAAACTTGAACTGAACATAGCGCCTGTTTTGCACGACGCTAAGGCGGACTTTACCGACTGGCATTCTCGAAACTGTACTACATATTATATTTCTACAGCAAGCAACGGGATAACAGTGAAATATCCGAACTGTATATTATGTACTTAAGTCACCGACGGTTTTTCGTCAATGGAATATCAATTCGATTTCCATTGCTCCATTCAAATTTGCGGTATACAAATGGACCTTGTGCGTGTTACATCTAGTCTCTATAGATTTAAAATAAATATATACTGGCTATGGATATTGTAATTACGAGTCCGACGTTGTGCATATAGACTTCTGTCTAATAGCTTAAACTATCATCGTAGGTTTAAATTAACGAGAACGTAACGCTCGAGTGCGTTCGACCTCGAATTTGAGTCCATTCACTGTTATCCCCACCGCAAATGGTTGTGCGCTTAAATGTTTTAATCCCGATATCGTGTAGTGCCATCTCCAATACTGCGTAAGTTGACACAATTTTTCATGTTTTATAATCAGTACTAGAGATAGGACGCGGGTATTAGAATCGTTGTCGCTCGTGTGGTTCTCTCGATTAGTGAATGAGAAGGGTTTGCAGAGAAAAGGGGGATCAGGATTACTGAGTTCTCGTTGCGAGTATGCTTCCGCCTGCCTACCCGGTGATACCAGCCGATTTATCGAATTCAAGATCACGCTATGCATGGTATTAAAAAATAGAAGTGTTGGGCCCATTTACACTGATGTCTTCAATTTTTATTTTGCTTTTATGTCGGTATTCGCAAGTAAAGAACCGACTTCTGGCAGTTACGCAACTTCTATTTTTGAACTTATTTCTATCCGCTAGCCGCTTGGATGAGCCAATAAAACTGAATTCGTCACTTTCCTTTCCGACGTCAGAAGACAAGTGAAGATGGAGTTGTCACATAGATTCTCAGCATACTTGTATTGCCGCGCTAATCATAAATAAACTATTTCTGCCTGTCTGTTCTCTCGCCTGTTGTTTGCCTTCGGATTGAGGGAAAGGAGAATGTGTGTGTGTGATCCAGTGAGCTCTATACTATAGTGGAGGCACAACTCAATGCTTTAAAAGCGTGACGCGAATGCTGAACGCCTGAGCGTATTGCTATCTCTTTCTAACATGGTGTTGTCCTTGTCTCTCTTGCAGTGAATGCTAACGTACACAATAACGGTATTTTTATTGCTTACTGCGCATGTGCAACATGAACCTCACGAAAGACTCATTGAAACACATTGGTTAGAAAGAGAGAGCAATACCCTCACCAACAGTCACGCTTTCAGATAGGAAAGAGCATTGCGGTGGTGCCTCCAGTATAGTATAGAGCTCACTGGTGTGATTAATGCCTACCCACTTCACTTGCGTGATTCGGGTTCTGCATACTGTGAATAGAAGACAGGACTGTGATCCATTTTCAAGTTGCACACCACTTCGGCGGGCCCGTTGTACATTATGTATATCTGTGGAGAGTTACATCGTGTACTAGGGTGAGTGTATGAGTAAGTGTTCATGTAAGTATAATGTATGGAATGAGTAATGATGATGAAGATGAGGAAGTGAGAAGGAGAAACCCGGTGCTGGCACGTAGCCTACTCCTGTGGATTAGTACCAAGGGGGCCGCCAGGCTTAACGTTCCCATCCGACGGACGAATCACCATCAACAGTGACAAATGTCTTCTCTTCATATGCACTGCGGAGAGATTTGGGATTTTACCCAGGCATATTGCTGCACAATTTAGTGATTAGAAGTTGTGCACCGCAATCTCTCCGAGTCCCGATGTAGAAATTGTATATGAAAATTTCTGATTCCGCCGGGAATCGAACCCGGACTGGCTAGCCTGGAGGCAGACGCGTTACCACAGAGCTAACTGGGTGGACGGGGGGGGGGGAGGCAGTGTTGCTAGTTGCAACGCCACGCTCTGGCATTGTACCTTTCACGTGCTTCACTATAAATTTCAGAATACGATTCTTTCATTGTGATAAATATAATTTCAATCCTTAAGGATTTACGAAGCAATTTGAATTGCTTCAATTTCCACACATATCTTTTTACTCGTATTTAAGATGAAATTTGACATATTTCAGTATTGTCTAGTGTGAAATAATTGTGAAGTCTTAATTTTGTGCTGGTCGGTATGTGTTTAAAATTTATTTTTATAATTCCATTTGTTTTATTATGTCCTTGTAGTGTGGAAAATATGTATTCCTAAAATATGTGTTCTAAGTATTTATTTATTTATTATTTAGTAGCTTGTGGTAGTGTTGATAATGGTAATGGTGGTGGTGATGGTGGTGGTAGTAGCAGCAGCAGCAGCAGTATCAGCACTAGTGCCCTCTAATAACGGTTTCAAAGACTGACATGGTAATCACTAGACCACTAAAAACGACGTTCCCTAATTGTGTGAAAATGTTTTTATAGTCTCTTAGGTTGAGTAAATAATTCAGTCCTACATCTTGAAAGCACTGCATGATAAACGTCTAATTGTGAGATACTACTGCATTTACTGCTTTTTCTTTGTTTAAAGTGAGATATTTATGAGTTTATGGATTATTTCAGAATCATTCTGTATAATGATGAAAATGGTGCATGAACAAAATATAGTCAATGGTAGCTATGTAAGCTGATACGAATAGAATAATCGTTGATATGCGGGCTTTTCAATGTTGGGAATGCTGGTTGAGGTTAAGATTTCGATTAAATCATAAAATCGACATTTTTAAACGTCATAATCTTTTCTATTTATGAGATAACGAAAACTTTTGGTTCAAATGTTTCTGTTTTCAAGTGCTTACTACCTAATCATTACTCTTATTTTTATGTATGGTTGATATTGAATTTTGATTTTTTTATGGTTACTTTGAATTTAAATTTAAATTTAATAGCGTTATGTTTGTAATATTTGCTTTACACTTGCTGCATATTTGAGGTGAGCGAGTTTTAATAAGATTTTGGTATGACTCTGTTAATACTTAAATTCATATTGAGGATTTGCGTAAAGAAACATTCATATAGGCCTATAATGACTTAATAACTACAAGTACCAGTAAAACTTGTAGGAATCATTTAAAATATCGCAGTGGATAAGATTCGGTATAGACGCTGTGTGGAAAACATAGTCGTGGACTAAAATCCGCACAGATTTCAATGTAGAGTCCTGTGTTGTCATTCACTGAGACCTCTCCCTCTAATTCTACTCTGTGGCTGTTTAGTGACAGGTGGAAGAAAACCTCTACCTGGGTTAGAAGTCTCTTGATACGATCTGAAAATTCTTTAACGTTATTTTGTTATTCTCATCAGGTATTGGGACTACAAAATTCTATTTGAAGGCTTACCGACTTCTTCCACCTTGTTACAGTTACATGTATTTCTCTCTCATGTCTGTTGTTTGAGGAAGATAGATGGATAGTTAAGCGTTCTAATTTCCATGAGATATTTTCAAGCTATTTGGTACCGTTATTTTTCCCATAACATTAATTTAATTTGGTCATCATTACATCTACTGCAAGGTTTGGGAGCTTCAGTTCTGTCTTACTATAATGAATTTAAACATACGCAGCGGAGATCGTGTGGTCAACATGGTGCAAAGCTAATGAAAAAGATGTCAAGAGGCCAAACACTGCAGTTCCCAGTATCGAACTCGGATCCGCTGATTTAGTAACTTACGAATTGCTTATTAAAATAACTAGCCGCCTTGGTAGCTCAGTCGGCTTATGATTGCGAACACGGGTTCGAATCCCGCGATTGAGGAGTCTTATCTGTAGTGCACAAAGCCAAGGTTCCTGAAGTTTTCCCGTTTTCATCCACCATTCCACCGTTACTCTCCATTTCAATATTCATTATCATCACCCAAAACGATGCGGCGTGATTTAGTATAGTGGCTGGAGTAAAGATCAGCCTGAGGAAACGTAGTGCGCTTTTGGAAGTGTGAATAGGCAATAATGGGAATCCACCGGAACCTTAAGACAGCGCAACTGTTCGGACTCAAAAATCATTCCCAATATAGGAGCGGTAATGTACAATATCCCTGTTACCCCGTTCACATATACAGAGTCTTTCATAAGTAACGAGTCTATCGAAAAATCAACAATTTTGAAATTATGTTCATCCTCACGAGAAAGAAGCCTTCCTGGTGCCGTACAGTCGATTTGGAAACAAACACCCCTTCCCCCGCCGCCAAAGGAAGCTACTTACCCATGTGTAATGTGCATTTGATGCCAACTTAAAATGTCCTGGAGCATTGCCTTCTATAAGCCAAGGATAATGGCATTCAGCAGAACAGAAGACATTTTGAAAATTGTACACCATAATATGTCAGCAATTGAAACTGTTTTTACATTTATGTGTTTCAATAAAGGTTTAAAACACTAACCATTCTTTCGTTTAATAGTCTGGGGGCGAGGGGAGGGGGTGTTTGTTTCCAAATCGGCTGTACGACACCGGGAAGGGTTCTTTTTCGCGAGAATTGACGTCACTTCAAAAAATTATCCAAAATAATTAATTTTTCGATAGACTCGTTACTTATGAAAGACCCTGTATATAAGATTGGCCATCCCCATGTTATGAAATGGCATAAAGAGAACAACTGCCGGAGTTACCACTGTCGAAAATATATTGGATCGCTAGATGAACGTACAGTTGCAAGCTATTACTCTATACTGTCCCATAAGAGTTATAACGTGACTTCTTTTGCAGTCGCTAGATGGCAGCATAGTAAAACTGATCAAAGTTTTTTCCTTGAAAGCCCAGTAGGTCGATCAACCTGTTATAAGTGATCAGGGCTATTACATAGGCTGCAGTGCTAGTCTTCGGGGCTCTCCTCCGTACAAAAATCTGCTTGTTAGTTATATAATAAATTCAGTAACGGGCAATTGCAATTTTCTCAGTAGGATACATCGTTCTCCTGTTATATTTCGAGGTTTCGGTCAGGTTGTGACTCATGTTATAAGACAAACCAAATCTTAGAAATGTTCACCAATCAAACACGCAATTGAAATGCGAATACGTTTGTGATATTTATCTGCCTATTTCATGGATGCATTCATTATATTCAGTTCCATCTGCAGACCAAGGAAGTCCACTTGGGAAGAAATTTATCCAACGCTTGTGTAAGGCTGCTATTAGTCTACACTATCAAAGTTCTTTGACAAAGAATGTGATAAAAGATAGGATTTGGAGTATATTACACTATATAAAACCTTTTATAAAATATTTTATCAAAGATAACCTAAAATTAGGAACAAAAGCTCACCTAACACTTGTTCCATAACAGTTAACACATGTTCCGAGGATTTGTTGATACTAATATTTACGCGTTAAGTGTATAACACCGTGAATGGTGAACAGCAATATGCTTGTTTAACTGCAATTAGTTCAATTATTACATAAGCATTTTACTGAAAAAGAACAGAAAAAGAAACGCCTGTAGTTAAACCGTGGATTACAAAACGTGATAAGAGAGGTATCCATCAGAACTTATTGAAAGAGCTGCAATGCAAGGACTTGAAAAGTTATACTAATTATTATAAAATATTGTTGGATCAACAGTCCAGTTATATTTGCGTTCCGCCATATTTGTTTCAAGGTATAGAAATCTTTTATCAAAAATAACAAGATGCACTTACATTTTATAAAAGATTTTTTATCAAAGAAACTTTTATAAAACAAAACCCATTACACTGTCATATATTTTATAAAAGAACTTTGATAGTTTAATAGCAGCCTAAGGTAGAACCCATGGTATGAAGGACGGCTTTATATCCGAAAAACGATGTACTGATCGCGCAGACGAATTGATTTGTTCATTATTTTTTTTTTCGCATATGTGTAACTTAGTACGGTAATTATATTTGTTTTGGAACGATACTTAAGTTTTTGTGAGTTATTTTTTATACAAGTATGGTAATTTGAATGTTATTAAATTCAGGCTATATTATAAGAAACTCACGTGTGCCTGCTATTTGGAATTTTATTGATACAGGTAGTATGTTGATGGATCTTGGTAATTTGGGCAAAGTATCCACCACGCATCGTTGCTTACGTAATGTAAAGGAGAACTACCTGGTTTCGCCAAACCACAAACTGTTCCCAGGTTTCAAGGATTCTTGTTACATCGGTTCTCCCGGACTTGAGTAATCCGTCATAAGAATATTATGTTGAGAAGGCCATAACGGTTATACGACCATCTTGAAGATATTTTATTTGAAAGGCCGCTGAACTTAACACGAGTGATAGACATATTAACACACATATAAACCCACGACATGCTTCATATAAGTCGAGCATGTAGGTCATTGAACTAGTATATGGATTCTACAAACGTAAAACGTTCACTGAAATGACTTATAAACTACAGGCAGTGTTAATCTCTTGATTGAGAAAAAGCGTATTCATTAAATTATGTAAAATATTTAGGTAACCTTTAGTCGCTGGATGTTTGGGTTTAAGATTGCGCTGGAATGTTTAAAATTAGAAAAACTGCAATTGGAAATTAATTGGAAGGTTTTTGAATAAACACAGAACATATCTTAGCAAAAATCGAAACAGAAAGAGTACACATTAATGGAATGGAAAAGACGAGTCTATGAAGAACTTACAAATCAATATGCCCTAAGCACAGTCTAGTATATATAGTCACGAAGCTCAATACATAGTAAATATGCAGCCATAGATAGTTGCTAACCACTAGGATCGCTACTATCGCCTCTTTACAGACAATGCGAAATAGTACCTGCACAGTCTATTGTTCCTAGCACCCTCACAACTCAAGTTTCGTGACTGTATATACTAGACTGTGGTATAAGCATGATTTAAAACATTCGGAATTCCTGCCTAACTTGATGATGGAGCGATAGCTACGAATCGTTGGATATCTGTACATCTTAGACGCGATGCAAACACCGAAAACTCTCACAATTGTAGGGTGTTTGTGCAACCTTCAAAATGTTATGTTTTACTTAACGACGCTCGCAACTGTCGAGGATATATTATCAGCGTCGCCGGTGTGCCGGAATTTTGTCCCGCAGGAGTTGTTTTACATGCCAGTAAATCTGCTGACATGAGCCTGTCGCGTTTAAGCACACTTAAATACCATCGACCTGGCCCGGGATCGAACCCGCAACCTCGTGCATAGAAGGCCAGCACTATACCAACTGCGCCAGCCAGGCCGACTGTAACCTTCAGTCTTTCCTTTGACGTTGGAGCAGGTTGTAGCTTAAGTCGTAATAAAAGAACAGGAAAGAAGGGTTCTGATATTAGCATAATTAATAACATTAATGGTATTGTACAAATTCTGTTGTAACATGTATAATGAAACCACTGGCATAGCTCAGGCGATTGTCAACTGATCCGCGTGGTTTCGATACACGCGTGAGCTAATTACTATTTTGGGTTCTTCCCGAGGTTTTTCAAAACTATAAGACGAATGCCAAGTAATCGGCGAATTCTCGGCCTCATCTCGCCAAATACTATCTCGCTATCACCATTTCCTTCGATCGTAAATAACTCAGTATTTGATATAATGGCATTAAATAACCAATTAAAAATATGCATAATGCAATTGAGGTACATAGCTATAGACTGAATTTTCTCATCAAGATATGATTTTGAATCCAAACGAAATAATATAGACTGTGTTGTAGCATTGCGAAATATTGTTTAATAAGAGAAAACCCAAGATAACATCTAAGAAAACTTGTAAATTTAAAGTGAAGTAGATGCCGCATTTTTCTGGACATGACTAAGAATGAATATTGAATTTCATTTCTAACCTCAACTTATCTTCTCGAAGGAGAAGTTGCAGAATAGAAACTTAAAAGATTGCTCAGGGTCAGAAAAATTTTATAATGAAGATTCAAAATCGGAATGAAAATATTCAACAGCTGTCACAAGAGCATAGAATAATAGAGAAAAAAACATGGATAATCTATTATCAGTGACATTTGATTTTCTTCATCGGGGGATCTTTCATGGTTGATCGGACAGACTTAGAAAAAGACTGATATACTCGTAAAAATACAGCTGTCATCACTGAAGTACCTAAATGAAAAAAAATAGCAGAGTGATGATTATGAGTGTGTCGAGGGCGAGATTATTATTATTATTATTATTATTATTATTATTATTATTATTATTATTGATAACGAAGACGAATATGAAAATGAAGTTGAATATGCGGTTGAGGAAGATAAGGAATAATAGGAAAAGATGACGGTGGTAAAAAGAAAGGAAAAGTAGAAACGTCGTAGAACAAAATGAAGAAGATGATAAGATTGAAGAAGAAATGTTATGAAAATGATTAGGGAGAGTGAACAAGCAGCTGAAAACGAGTGGATAAGTTGTATACCTTTTGACACGAAAATCGGTTGCTGTTCGGAGACTAAGTCCCACCTAGGAATTGCTCGGGAATCATCGTTTGCGCTGTGTTTACACGTTTGGGTTTTACCTAGAGAGACTCGAAGCCCGGTCTTTGTAATGAGAAGAATAGGGAATATGTCGTTTCGTAACATGCAGATACGTTCACTGCTGCGACTTGATTTCATCCTCGGACCCCGATGTTAAATGAAGAGTCCACTGCAAAAATGAACCAAGACTGTCAATGCATAGCTTAAGACATATAGAATGTACATAGACAGTTATATGGCATTAACACTGATAGTCATTGTCCAGTAATGATCGGAAAATCACAGTTAAGCTTTGGGCGCTAAGCATTTCAAACTTTCAATTGCTTTTCCTGCAAAATGTATTTCAAATGACATCCATCATTCTTGCAGTGGACTCTTCAAATCGCTATTTCCTCGTGTGCATCGTGCTTACTCGAACGACAGACAAATTCACGCTACAGGAGTGTCAAAGAGTGTACGTCCGCTAGAATGTCTAGTATTTCACAACCGACACACCTTAATATTATTGTGCTGTATTATGTTTGCACGAGAGACAAAAAGAAGACCCTCTCACGCTTATGAAGAGCTGACCACAGTCGCCTCATCGACCGCTACAAGTGTGTGTGCACACGAGACGTGGTGTGTCGTCAACCTCATAACAAGATGATGCGACAGAAGACAGCAATGTTATGGCTTTGCAAATGTGTGAATGTATTACATGCAATCTGTTGCTGAAGATGTGCGGATATTGGCTTGAAGTGGTCACACTAGAGTACCACATATCCAAGCAGCAGCAGCAGCAGTTGTGTAAATAAGAGGAACTGTGCGGAATCTCACCAAACTGGTTTATAATTCTTTAATTAAGTAGCTAAATCTGTGAGACGGCCAGCGTGGAGCATTTTTATAGTTTGCATACCAAATTAAAGCAAGGTTTCAGAGAATATGCTGCATTAGTCATACCGGTGATGAGTAATTCATTTTCGTGATGATGGTACAGGCGATATCTTAATAGTTCTAACGTTGGTTCATTGAACCAACAGGTTTACTGTGTCGCCGCCGGAATCGATCGTGATGTCTCAAGCCATTTGTTTATAATGCCAGTGAAATCTGTAATTTATTTTATCGATCTAATATTTAACCGATTCATAATGGTGAGAATCTTTTTGTCAGAATTAAAATAGTCGTGATTTCGTCACGGTTTCTCGGTGTTTAATTTCGCTCGTTTGTTCTGAACGAGTTTGGATTATTTCCGTGTGTACGGAACATTTAACCGTGATAGCTCTGTCGGTAGAGTTGGTGAACTCAGAGATGAAATGAAAAGAGGCTACTAATCGACCAATATTTCTTTGCCGACGGGAAAATAGGAGTCAGTTATCGTTACACTAATTGCACTCAATTACTTTCACTTGCAAGAAACTGTCAGTATACTAGTAGCGACATCAGCTTCAGTCGGAAATCAAAGTCGGTGCTACATATTTCAGAATATGCTCGGGGCGTACAGACTTGTTTCCAAGTTGAAGACGATGAACAAGAAAGGCTGGGAGACGGTTGTAAACACTTTTGGACTTGATTTTTATTATAATTTAAACGTTCTAAGGGAAATATTATAACAGTTATTAAGATTTTATTTTCCACTTCATTCTGGCAGCAAAATATTGTTCAACACGTTACAAAATTATATCCAGAGGAGGAAAGGAAGTTTCAGCACATATATATGTGTGTGTAACACTAATTTCAGGGGATTGTTCTTTGAGATATTTCAAACAAAAAAGTTTAGGGGAAAGTTGGGTAGTATCGGACATCGGGTAATATCGGACAGTGAGTTTCTTTCATCTACCACCAGATGATAGTACCGGAATTACATAGTTACGTTTCTGTGATGTCGCATACAGAAACGTAACCATGTTATTCAGGTACTACATCTGGTGGTAGATGAAAGAAAGGCACTGTCCGATACTACCCTACTCTCCCCTAATACAGTTTTGCTCGTTTTTGCTTCCTTTTCGAGATAAAAATTGTTCTATATCAAACATTTCATAGCGTGTTTTGGGAAAACCATTGATTTAATTTCCAATAAGCTCAGTCATTTTAAGAGAGCAGTGTATGATGATGATGATGATATAATAATAATAATAATAATAATAATAATAATAATAATAGATTGATTAAAAGAATTTTGGTGTCGTCCTTGAAAAGTGCAGAAATTTGATCTGAACAAATGCAACTTTTTGTTCTGAAAAGGAATTTTAAAATTTTACATTTGTTCGGATCAAATTTCTGCATATTTAAAGACAAAACAAAAATTCTTTCAACCATTTATTATCATAATACTCTTAAATTGACTGACAATATTGAGAATTAAATCAATGGATTTTCCTAAACACACTATGAAATTTTTTCGTACAAACAATTTTTATCTCGAAAAGGAAGGAGAAATGAGCAAACTTGTAATGAACTGTTTGAAATGTCTCAGAGAATAATCCTCTGAAATTAATGACATTACTTACAGTTCATCCTTATATATGGAATGAAGCTAAAGCATGAAGATAAAACAAATTGAAGGATGGAAAATGTGTGGACCCATATCGATAAAGTGGAAGCTTCCGGCTCGGTGAGATCATGGATGCATGGATAAATTTTTTAACATAATAGTAGTTCTAATAATGTTGTTCCTTTCTTACGTTAATCAACTTTTCAGTGATCAAACTGAATTTATTTAAGCAGGAATTTTCTACGTCTACTAAATCGAATTAACATTTCAATCGACTGTCCTGTATCATATTGGATATTCATGTGATGTTGCAGGCTTTGGAGTGTTACAGAGTTTGTTACAAACTTTGAAGTGTAATAGATGCAAATGAAACCAGTTATATCAATGAACCCTTACCTGGAGGCGCTCCAGTACGGCACTTCATGTCCGTAAAAACGTCATTTCACGCCTGACCTTTGACATCTCTTTTTGCTCGTTTGCACGGTAGCGAGATGCTAGGTTGTAATTTTTGTTAAGGCTACATTCTGATTTATTATTTGTTTTTATTTATGTTTAATGGTTTATTACATGTTTTATATAGCCATTAATTAGATCTTGTGAAATTGTTTGCTTTGACGAGGTACGTACTGAAACCAGCGGCCACCCACCTCGTTGAACACTTTTCAGTGTCTCACCGTTGACTGTCAGACTTATTCAAAGATGTGCAGTCGTCATCATCATCATAAGTGGCTCATATTCTTGATAAAATTTCCTCGACGCTGTTCATTGGTATCTCATAGACCAAATGTTTCATAAGCCATCTTTGGCATGAACGAGTTCTGCAGTCAACTGTGCGACTTTGTAATGTATGCAGCGAAGTGGGTGGTCTCTCCTTTATGTACCTTCTCTCAGCCATAGAATTTTCGGTGTCCTGCTTAATAGATATGTAAAAGCCTGTAATGCACTATTAAAACCCTAATAGACATGTAAGAAATTAGTAGCTTGGTTTTAACAAGAATTACCAGCAAGATCTTAGCATCTCATCGTAAAAAACAGCAAAAGAAGTTTCCTTATGGTAAAACGACGCTTTTAAAGACATGCGGAGTTCTGCTGCAGCACCGCCGGGCATTCGTTTATTGGCAAAACTTATTTCTTTCATTACCAAAAGTTCGTAACACTCGGACATATTGTGTGTGGTTGATAGACTATTCAGAAATCTGTGGAGTAAAATTTTCTAACCTAATTTAAAATTTACTAATAACTTCAAATGTCCCGTCCCGTAGTTGCGTGATCTAAGGGGTCTACTTTGGCCCAGGGATAGGGAATGAGCGCTGATTAGAGTCCTTATAAGGGGATCAATTTCTCGGCCCAGTGTGTGGCATCGGTGATGAATTCGAGAATTTACAGTGAATAGCAAAAACTCGAATTCGGAGGTCAATTATAAAGCGGAATCATTGTGTTAACCATACGTTACATCCGTACTGGTTAGATTATAGTTCATTCTGCTGAGACACGTGGTCGTGAGATCTGCAGTCGATTTGTGAGTCTTGACCTTCTATGGCAGTGGTCGGCATTTATTGATCACGAGTCAACCCCTTAATACACAAGCAGGGTGGAGAGGTAAGGTATGATCTCCCTTCCCTTTAACCATCATTTGTTCATTCAAAGTTAAGCAGTTTCCTATCTTCACCTTTGCTGTGTATTGCGGGCTGCATCTTATATGACGTAATCTTTGCCGATCACTGCTCCATGGGCTGGTTGCCAAGGCTTACGTTATTAATACAAATTAACTCGTAGTATCATAATTCATAACGTTTGAAGCCATTTGTTTCCAGTATCAGAGGAATCTGTTACTCACTTTATCGATTTAATATTTAATCGTTTCACAATGGTTGATAAGTTCTTATTGTCTGAATGTCCTGACGATTTCTGATGGTTTCATTCCTGTTTTAACTTATTGTGAACTATTTATGTATTTGGAACATTTAACCACCTTCCCCCTCCGGTCGAACGACGTGCTGTAAGATGGATTCACAGACAATTATTATTTAACTTTATACTCGGCTTTCTATATCTTCCTTCCTCCATTTTTGTCTGTCATTCTATTTCTTCCTAATTTTATGCATTTTATCTTACCGGGATTTCGTCTACCTATTGCTCTTTCAGGCTGTTATAACATAACTTTAAACACTAGACACTCAACGAGACTCCCTACAACTTATGGTTGGCACGGCGCAATCGAAATCAACGCAAGTTAATCATATCTGCTCCAATTTTGTTTATTTATTTATTCATACATTTTCAAGTGTGTAGTGCGGCCAAGCGTTCAGCCGTATCGGCGAAATATTGAACTGAAGTCTTACATCATTCTTGATAATTGCAGAGTGCATGTAACATCAGACCTGTCAACCTACGAGAAATGAAATGCAGGATGTGGAAATTTAGTTGGGGATATCTTTGTTTATAATAATATCAATAATATAAACAAAAATATTAATAATAATAATCATCATCATCCAAAACGTGTATTAGATCAGGTGGTTTGTTAAGGTCTCACATCAGTCCATCTCTTAGCCGGGCGACCAACAGAGCTTCTTCTTGGAAGAACATACTGCAGGATTTGTTTCGGGATGTGTATAATAGTAATAATAATAGTAATAATAATAATAATAATAATAATAATAATAATAATAATAGTATAATGATAAATAGTTATATTATGTCAGCTCTTTGGCCTGTTCTATCTTATTAAACTGATTTGTCTTCCCTTCTTTGGTTTTCCAAAAGACTTTTTACTTTTGATGAATAATTGTAGATTGTTTCTTTTATTATGATTCGTTCTGGCCATCAAGTTAACTGATAGGGACCTATATTTTGTTCTTATTCTACTCTCCCTTTTTAATTCTTCTAAGTCGTCCTCATTTTTCTTTTTATTCAACAGAGTGTTATTTAGTTATTAAATTTGCCGATTGGTTTCAATTTTTACTCTGACGGGAGACGACTTTTAGATGCCATAGTTTTGTTTTTATCACAAAATTTCTCTTTTATACTTCGTATATTTTCTGCAGTTTTTAATTTTCGTTCTGGATATGTCCAGTTTTTCCCCTCCACCTTAGTTTAGCAGTTTAATAACTTATACAATTGAGTAACGTTTCCTCTCTTACATTATGTTTCAAGGAACTCTTTAATGTTAAGGAATTACCCGTGGTTCAGATAGACGTAATTTACAGGTAACAAATCGACAGAATTAAGGCAAATTAGCAGTGTGTCAAGTGTAAGGAATGTACAAATTTAATTTCAACAGGATGACATTAACATTGTGTTGCGAAGTAAATTAAGTTGTTCCGTTTATTTGTGCGCCGGTATTCGAAAGCGATCGTAAGAAAATATTTGTCACTGCCTTGAGTACTGGCGGAAGATGCATGTGAAATGTTGCAGCGTTTGGTGTTGCAGAATGACGCCGTGAGAATGTGAACTCGCCGCCGCCTCCTCCTATGGTGGGAGTTGGTCGTACTCATTATTATCGCAAAGTTGTGCTTATACCGTTGGCCGGAAAAATTCAATTACCTCTTGACTAATATAGCTCGTCAGTCAATGCGCATAGTTTGCCCTAGTGTTTAATACTAATGAATTGCTATTCTCGAGGTAGTCATTTAGAAGCCGAAGAAAGAGACCGAGTTTCTTATCCCGGATGTTCTTGATTTAAATCATAATAGCCAAGTGCTTTTTAACCTACTCTCATTATAGTTCAGAAATGGTGGGCTTACAAGATCAACTTGAATCCGTTTGTATACGGCTTTTCCTTCATAACTAGTTCTGACAACCCAGGTGACTTTAGAAATCCCGAAAATGTGCTTAGATTTCCTATACGTTTTAAGAAAATGTCCTTCGACTTTAAGGAAGTACCGGAAAAGTTAACACTTTTATGAAAACAGAATAATACAATTACAATTGGTTTATTCATACATGCATGATACAAAGAGTGGCGGCTGTTACTAATGTACTCAGAGTTCACCGCTGTGGAGTAACAGTTAGCATGTCTAACCGTGAACCCAGTTTTTTTGCGAGGTTTCTCCCTTCAACTAATTGAAGCAGAATTGCTGGGTAACTTTCGATGTTGGACCTCGGAATCATTTCTCCTTCAGTAATTTCAACTTCATCTATCTTCTTTCAGTAGTTTCAGGTCGTGTCGTGACTTGCATATACTGGGTGTTCATTTCAAAGTGTGTCATGGCTCGCTGTATGCCGTCATGTGGCTAGCCGATGAGCCTTGAGAATTCAATCTTCCTACACTTCCACAGAGGTTTATTACCTATGAGCCAGATAAGTTGCCTAGCAAGTACGGCGTTCATTCTGAAGAGTACGTACCGATACGTACGGTAACGCCGGTAGCCGTAGGAATGTGAACTTTTGGAAACACGTACTGTCGGGATATGGGGAGAGGGTTAAGACGATTACTTACGTATTTGTTGACATTAACTTCGACGGTCAACATGGACAAGGAGCATTTGATTTGTGTTGTGGAATGTTGTCGTATGTAACCGATGATAACAAATACCCTGCGTACGACTTGGCCGCGCAAAACACAGTTCGAAAGAGGTTATGGTAGCACACAGACCGTAAAGACCGCCATCTGTTGCTACGACGTTCAAGTTATACCATACACGTTCTCAAGTTCAGATTGAACGCCTTGAATAATAGGCAACTTCTCTGACATATAAGCTGAAACTCGCTTCAAATCAGTGACTCAACAACAGTGACGTCATGACACACTTTGAAATGAGTGACGTCATGACACACTTTGAAATGAACACCCAGTAGAGATTATCTGAGAAAGCTGCAGAAATCCTAGGGGGACTGAGGGGCTTTCATAGCGGACTCCGTCGGACCTGGGTGCAGCTGAATCGTTAGATTGCACCAAATGTGTTATATATGTAATACGCAATATATTTGTCATTAAGCATTTCTCTCGGCGAGATGGTACTTCAGAATTATTGCATGCAGTGCCATACCGCCTTATTACATCGCAATTTATGCAAGCGATATAATTACTTAATTCACTCTTCCACTCATGTTGCTCTTAAACGTATCTTAGTCGCCTCTCACTCCCCCACTGCCCATCTATTACTTCCCCACTTCTCATACTAAAGATGATCCACTACTGGCACCCACACTTATTCCAACTCTCTCACTCCACTTCACTTGCCATTGACATCTTTTTCCCCCCTTCTTATTATCTATTTTTTCTTTCTTTTTTTCTCTCATTCCTTCACCACCACACCAACTCCTTAAATCACATCGTTTCTTCTTCCTATTATCCCCTCTTCCTTCACTGCTGCCCCTGGTTCAGTTGCACCCCTCCTCGACTGTCTCGCCGTTGTTTTCCCCTCACGCTGTAATTCTCTTATCCTCTTCGGTATAGCCCCCAATTGCTGACCGCTAAACTTCTCCAGTTTCGCTGTATGACGTCGCTGGCTACTCCCGCTGCACCAAGTAGGTAGATGACACCAAATAGTGAATCACGATACCTACAGTAATGCAATCTTCAGGTCAATATATAAGATGCATCAGGATGTAGTATTGTGATTTGCACACAGAAAACATCGATCTGAGGAAGCTACAGAAGTCCAAATGGAGCGGAGGAATGTTGTATAGCTGAATCGATAGATGGCACCAAACAGTGTATAACGTTACTTACAGGAATGCTGTCATACGGACTACAATCAATCATTCCTATAAAAAGGAGGTCCGCACAATAAGCCTCAGACAGCCACTCCGTAAGAAGAGGCGCTACAGCACATTGATGGTTCTGTTCAAGTATTATTTATTTTCTGCTAGAAATACGCATTATAGTCTGAAAATTCTGTGTCCGATTTTTAAAAGATTGGTGACACTTTAGTGTCTAGTGCATGAAAAAACTAATAAATTTATTTCATGCGCATGCTCTTGCCTCAATATCTTATCTCCCTCTCCTCGCACGCACAACAGTGTTAATGTGCTTTGGTTGCGTGATTAATCAACTGCGATCTTCATTTAAGTCTTAATCTTGTCACAAATCTTCGAAATTGTTAACTGCCACCCTAGATCATATATACCCAGATTGCTCGGCGTTATAGGCTTTGACGGTAACAACTTTTGTCAGGTTTACTATGCTGCCATCTAGTTGTTACATAAGGAGTCACGTCATAACTCCCATTTGAATTGCATTAGCGACTGTACTGCCATCTTGTGTTCGTTTACAAGTGGCGATCCTGGCTATTGTTCTCTTCAAAGTGCAACCGATTTTAACGTAGGAATGAGCAATCTATATGTGATCTGGGCTACCACGAAGTTGTGTAGACCTAAAATGGATGGAGATCGTACTTTGACGAGATAACACCGAGGTCTCGCTATGAGAGTATCCATTCATTTTACATCTGAAGAAAACCTTGAAAAACATTCAACCAGGTAATCAATCGGCTCAAGTGGGATTCGAACACACGCCCGAGCGAAGCTGCAGATCATGAGTGTCACTAATTACGCAGGTGGCAATAAATAAACAAATTAATACATAAATAAATAAGTGAATGAATAAATAAATGAATATATAATCAAATAAATAAACTTGATACATTTATAGCTTAGTTTCATTCGTTGTTTTAAATTAACTAATTTAGTTTATCGTATTAATTGTAGTGCAAGATATATCGTAGCATGGAGTCGCAGTGTTTTATGTTTTCAACTGTCGGATTGAATGTCTGATTACGTCACGGTTGAGTGACAATTCCGTTATGCCTAATTGTAATTTAGCACTGCGTCAAATTTGGGTCATTAAATACTGTAATTTCTATTATGTGTGGTACTAGATAGAATGTGTTATTGCAATAATATGAACCATGAAACTACTTGAACAATATCACATTAATCTTTTCTCCATTGCGTTTGAGACCGTATAAGGTATTTCTTCATCCAAAGAGAACAATTAAATACCACGGCTCGGAAGTCATAACGTTAGTAGTAAGAACTGAGTTTTCTGATTGTCTTCTTAACTGACATAAACTTGACAATGCTGTTAATGTTTCTTGGAAGGAGCACGTTTGTGCACTTCGATCCAATATAACGTACGGTATATGAAAATATAGAAAATTCCTCTAGTTTTATTAAGTCTTATATTATTGTTATATGCATCTGAAGTCTTATTACTGTAATATGAAACTATCGGCGATGTATGCAGTGGAGGAGGAAATGAACTGCCACTGTACTCAATTATCTCCTGGCCTAGTTGCCTCATAAGTTGTGCCTTGTTGGTATATGTCATACGTAACAGATTAAAAAAGAAAGTAGTGTTTACGTAAAGTTTATGTAATTTTCCAAATTATTTGACGAAATACTATCAAAATTTATGTTGTTCTTTACCGAAGAGTTATTTTTAATGTGTACCCTCTGTAAATTTTGAAGACAGGTTCAAAATAATGACAAATTTGAAATGAACATTTTGAAAAAAAAATATTAGCATATGAAACAGTATATTTTAATAACTATATCGTGAAAAATATGAAATGTTTATTTGCAAATATGTACTTACGGATATACCTATACTTAGATAAGAAAAGGTTTCACAGGTTTATCATTAGAATTGTGGTGAATATAATAATTTTAAGTCAGCGAATTGTACATGGAATTTCTACTGCACTGTACAGTAGTGGCAAAAAAACCGGACCGACCCTTATAGCTGATTTCAGAGTCACAGATTCAAATTTTGCTTGTCACAAAACACATCCATCTTGTATAATTAATTGTAACAATGAAATTTATCGCATTTGTTCGATTCTTACCGTCTTTTGTTTCCTTCAGTGCTTCAAACTTACAGACGAAAAAAACTTTGAGAGTTTTATTTTCATCTGGCATCAATATTACATTTCTACCTCTAATCGGCAAAGATAACTGCGTATTTTTACATTAAATATCAGTACATACCTCTGGCTTCACTATCCATATTGAAATTACCACAGTTCGACACAATACACAGCATAGGATTCTTTTGTATCAGCTACAAGGGTCGGTCCGGTTTTTTTGCCACTGCTGTACATAAGTGTGTCTGGCGCTTGAAGGGTTAATATAAATTATATTATGAATTTAAACATAAGTTACTATTGAATAGACTGATTTTTTTTTTATTTTTGTTATAACTTATAATCTTGCCCATTGTTTCCGTTCTTCTTATAGCTACTGAATGATAAATATTAGTTACCACTTAGTCAACTAGAAACAGGCCTATATGTTTGTAGCACACTTGTCGAATATTCAAGAGGTTTCTTACGTTTGAATCTTATTATTTATTGTTTTAGTGGACTTTATCCTGCCCTTTTACTTCAATGGTCTCACAATTTCTTTAGCTCTAAAACTTTGCTCTAAAGCGATGACTTCAGGAAACTTCATAGGTATTCCTGACTTTTCTCTTTGTATTTTATTTACGGAAAAATAGAGAATCTATAATTCCATATTGACAATACTTGGTAAAAGAATTTGAGAACGGCTGGAGTTGACAGTATTTTTATATCGTATGCAGGAAATGTCTTGTTCGGTTTCAGAACAACTCTCTAACTTTCAGGTATAAGAGAATTCGTACGGTCATACTTTTTACTGGAATTTGGAAAGTTAGGACTTGACAGTCCACGCGTTCCGCCACGGGTCTGCTGTGTCGTTTTTTTTAACTTTTTAAACTCTCCTTGCGAGAATGTTACTGAAGAACACAGTAACTGTACTAGTAGGAAGCTGTCGTATATTCAGCAGTGATATATAGAGCAATTATTTGCCTAACGGCCCTCCTTGAAAGCAAATATCGCATGTGTGCGTAACGCCTCGGTTCTGTTTTCCTGCCATTTACACAGGTAAACAGTGCGAGGAGCGGTTCTTCTTTAGAAAGTACAATTTTCTGTCAATTTTTCTGCCCAGGTCAACGTTACTAAGAATGCTTAAGATACATCTAATTTCAGTGAGTAAATACACATTATATGATGTATTATCATCGTTCAGGAGCGTACAGTACGATTATTTAGTCCTGACAGTCGCCGGAGATGTGCGCGTGGGACAGGCGAGTCCATTTAGTTATGCCAAGGGGTGTATGGTTTATTCACTCGCTTGCCTTTACCGACTGCTCTTCCTTATCTTTACTCCGGAACTCTCCCCACTCCTCCGATTACTTCCCCTCTTTTGCGTCGCCGAGCTGTCAGGACTAAATAATCGATCTGTAAGCTGTGGAGAATGCTCCGTAAGATGTTGGTGAAATCCTTTCAGACATTGGCACCTAACGCTGTTGATGTACAAATTACGTCGTCCTCGTTTGTTGAGTAGTTACCATGCTTGCTATTAGATTCGAAGTTCGCAGGTTGAAATTTGACCGGTGGTAATAAAAGTATTGCAAATAATTGAAGCTGAAGGTTCCAGTAGTAGGCCCTATATTCATGGCAATTAGCAAGTCGAAGTACCAGTCCACAATGTTACGACTAGGTACTTGAAAAATTCATGGATATTCTAAAATACCGGTACTGAAATAATTATTTCATAAAACAGTGTTTATCCCGATGTTACTGCACGAAGTTGAAAAGTGAATTGCAACTAAATAGGAACGTAACAGAATAGAAGCACCAGAAATGATATTAAGGGAATTGGGTAATGATGTCTGTGCGATTAAAAAATTTCGATACAAAAGTTTAGTTCAATATTTCTAGATTTTTAGTACTCAGTGGAATAAAAGTTGCCGTATTATACAATAAATAAATTATTCTGAATTCATTGGTATGAAAGACAACTAATTAGTTTCGTATCCAAGTGCAAAAGAAAGGTCCTAACTGATAACCTATTTTCCCACTTTCCTAAATGTACCTCATTCTTCAGGTGCGCATTACTTGCTACAATCTTCACCCATATACCTTGTATTTTTTTAAAGTTATCTAGTAATGTGTATTGTAAATTCTAAAGCAAAATTTAGTTAAATATTTCACCCCAAGTGAAACAGAAAAAAATATTTTACTTTATTTAACATTTTTTGCAATTTTTTTCAATGCATATATTTTTTTTCTCGTGTTATGTGTGTGATATTCTTAAACTCGTAGGTCTACTATGTAGAACACAGGCTATAGAAAACACTGTAAATTTTTTATGTTAATTGATTCAGTAGTTTCAGAGAAAAATACACCTAAGTTTGAAAAATGTCAACTTATGGAAGACTGTATTAAAAAAAAAAAAAGAAGGATATATGAATTACATGCACCGTCAAATTTAAAGAGGGCTTATCTGCAGAAATACCTCCCACAGTATTTATATTGTTTTGAAGAGCAAGTTTTGTACATTTTTAAATACAAAATAAAAAATCGGATTTTTGACCCCTAATCACTATCTGGTTCCCTTAAGACTACTGGCAGGTTACATTCTAACATCACTAGAGGAATAGAGTTTAAATTAAATTATGGTTTATTTAACGACGCTCGCAACTGCCGAGGTTATATCAGCGTCCCCAGTGTGCCGGAATTTTGTCCCGCAGGAGTTCTTTTACATGCCAGTAAATCTATTGACATGAGACTGATGCATTTAAGCACACTTAAATGCCATCGACCTGGGCCGGGGTCGAACCCGCAACCTCGAGCACAGAAAGCCAGCGCTTTACCGACTGTGCTACCCAGGCCGACAGGAATAAAAATGTTTAACTAAAATTGCAAATATATAATTTACTAGATTTGCTATATTCACACACATAGCAGTAGCTTGAACGCTCTTGAGTTGAGAATGGATTTAAATTGTATCCCTCAACAAATATAGAATCAACTTACAAACTTGCGAGTAAAATAATTCTGGGTTGAGCCAGGAAGCGATGTAGGGACCAGACATAACATACGTTAAGACAGCAGGCCAAATGGCCTAACCCTTATAGTAGTCTATGATGATGATGATGATGATGATGATGATGATGATGATGATGGATATAGCACGGGAAACAAAAATGCTGAGAGAGTACCTGCCTCATTATATTGCTTTGTTAACTGCGAAGCTAACCGAATATTACCATTAGTGTAATTTAAATTAAATTTTAAATGTAATATAAAATTCATTGCAGTTATAAAAGTATTTACATATGTAGATGGTATTTTATTTTGTGGAGTTTCGCGAAATACAGTACATGACCAATTTAACTAAACGGTGTGGGAAAAATAAATGTTTAAGCCACGGCCATTTGTTTGATTTTTATTGACAAATTCTACTGTTTACACAGAATTGTTTCATGTATGAATGACTATGAATATGGTTTATTCCACTTCATTTATCTGTACCATCGGACCTCTGTTCCTATAAACATTCGAATAATGTCTGACACCTGACACGGTAGGTCAGCTTTAATCTTGATAATTGCTGGGCAAGTGAGCATGTGGTTTCCATTCGTGATGTACAGTATTCTGTTTAAAAAGTATGCATTTGGGTGTTGGGTAAATAGGTATTTTGCAAGTCTTGAGTAACTTGTTATCGAGATTTATTTCCATACTACTGATGTATCAATTTTTGTCAATTTTAAGTAAACAATTAATTTTATTGCAGTACATTAATTTTCACAGCAAACATACTCTTGTCCCGCGGCGTGGCGTCGTGGTCTAAGGCATCCTGTCTATGACTCGCGTTACGGAATGCGCGCTGGTTCGAGTCCTCATGGGGGAAGTAATTTTCTCATAAAATTTCGGCCAGTGTATGGGACCGGTGCCCACCCAGCATCGTGATGCACTTGGGGAGCTACGATAGGTAGCGAAAACCATATGCGAAAACCAGCTGTAACGGCTGGGGTATCATCGTGCTAACCACACGATACCTCCATTCTAGTTGGATGATCGTCCACTTCTGCTTCGGCATGTGGGCGCGAGGCCAGCAGCCGGCTGGTCGTCTGGGCCCTTCACGGGCTGTAGCGCCACGGATTATTATTATTATTATTATTATTATTATTATTATTATTATTATTATTATTATTATTACTAAACATACTCTTTAAAATTATAGGAGATAAACGTAAAGTGTTTAAATTTAGAATATTGTGAGCGACATTTTCATTTTGAAGGTTGTATGTACTTCCATTGAAAGGTTATTGTTAACAGAGTATAGATATCCTCGCCTATCATTCAATCAGCGGAGTCTCAGTTTCAACTTACAAATGGAAGTCTTCAGTCTACCAAAGCAACAGAGACATGGAAGGCCTTAAACGACCACAATTGGAAGTGTCAGCATCAATCACTGTCGTCAAATCTGCGTATTGGGAGGAGTAAAGGCTGATTCACAATAAACTGGGAACGGAAACGACGAGAACGAGAACGAGAACGGAAATATTGTTAAAATAAATGCATTTAAATGTGAGCATTCACAATAGTTAATTGTGAATGCTCACATTTAAATACATTTATTTTAACATTATTTCCGTTCTCGTTGTCGTTTCGATTCCCTATTTATTGTGAACCAGTCTTGAGTATTCAGAAATGCTTCCCGTTTTAACAGACACAACTGACTAATTCCGTGATTCTTTTGTGCCACTAACTTCCATTTCAGAGTCGAAGTCGTGTAACTCGCACATAACACGCGGTGCTGCACGGGACGCGTGTAATGCATCACAATTGCAATACGACACACATATCAAACAAAAACATGAATGCCATACCTATCGCTCGTTCGTGGGAACGAGACAATCGAACACGTCGCAGAGAGGATACAAGGCGCTTCAACACAGCGAAAGTCCAATCTAACACGTGTCTTCAGAGAAACATTCCAATTTATTGTAATCAACTTTTAAGCCACACGTAGACTTGCCCCACATTGTTATGCAGGGAATGTATTGGTTTTCTAACGTTTTATTGATTCACTCGATGATTGTTCTGAACAACGAAGAACATCTGGAGTCTGAAAGATCACTATTGCTGATAAAGAGATTTTCTGGTATTTTAAAAGCATATCATTAGAACCACATGCATTTTTAGGCTTTCATTAATTCATTCTGCAGTGTTTTAATTGCGTATGGGAAAGAACATGGGTATAGTATAAATAGTAAGAGATTCATTTATAACATGAGAGATTCTCGACAAAAGTTGTCGAGCATGTTTCACCGAATTTTTATTTTCACAGTAAATTTCCACTGGAAAAAATGTTGTGCCTAATGCTGTACCGAAGCATTACGTTGGAACGGCAGACACTGCTGTGCGTCACACGCTGTTCCCCGTAAGGGTGACTCAGGTTATGCAGGAGTCGGCGATTTAAGTGCCGATAACCTATCGCATTTATGTGCGCTGTAGCCGCTCTCAAATTATAAATGGATCTCTGTGTATATTTTACTATTCCTTTCTGTGAGGTCTTTGAAAACGGGTGTGACGTCATTACATATGTTTCAGTTGGTCGTGATTCTGACTGTAGGCCTACTCTCTGTTTAATTGTAGCGTTGATTGTATTTTATTATTTACTGTTATTCTTTTGTCCAAAACAGTGCGATATTTACATTCTGGACTGCGAAATCCGATACCACTGTTAGATTCACTTATACCTGCATCAAAGTCACAATGTGGTAGGGAATATTCTTATACCATTAATACTAACAATTGTTATAATCTTAGATCAGCATAAAAATAGTTTTTACTCATTTTTTAACTACTGCTAATAGAGAAAATTATGCGGACTTTGTGAAAGGGTACGTTCGAGTATTGGCGAAAGCGGAAAGTGCACTGTGAGAGCAAACTGTTCCGAGTACAGATAGCAGAAGCTGTGTGCATTAGCACACTGACATAATAAACCGGATATATGTTTTAGAGTGCTTGTTTTCAGCTGGAGTAGATACCATTGAACATTAGTATAACGACGATGAAAAGCGACTGTCAGTAATGTAAATGCAGAAAGGCCGAAAGATTTCATTCCGTGTGAATCAGACAAATGCTGTTTGAGTAATAGGCCTATAATATGTTGTTATGTCGCACTAATGAAATGTTGTGCTCGAATCACACGACATTTTTTGCGTTTTATTTATTTCATTGCTTATTTTTTTGTCTTTTAGTCAGAAAAGATAATCATTTCGTAATGTTCGAATATAAGGGTTATATATATAATGAGATCGGCTCATGTTTTCAAAGAAAATCATAAAAATAAAATCTATATAAGCCATTGACGTAGATCAGGCTGTAGGCGCGCTTGCCTACTGATACGGAGTTGCGTTCAGGCGTGGATTCAATACCCGCTTGTACTGATTACCTGGTTGGGTTTTTCCGAGGTTTCCCTAACTGTAAGACAAATGTCAGGTAATCACACGACGAATCCTCACCCTCATCTCGCTAAATACCATCTCACTATCACCAATTCCTTCGACGCTAAATAACCTATGAGTTGGTATACTCTATTTTTTTTTTTTTTTTTCATGGAGTGCAGTTTCATAGAAAGGACTTTACCGACTGACCTTCTACTGCCCCCTACTAATTGGTTGTCATAAATAAATGTCTTCCTTACTGTGACGGAAATCTTGTGTTCTTTTGTTAATAACCGATCACAACCCTCGTTCAGAAGAATTGACAGGTTCCCCTCAAATCCACGTGGAGGCAGAGTTGCCGCATATTTTCCGAATTCCAAGAATCCCGTCAGTCTCACTGTTTCATTTCGAAGGTCACCAGGATTATGGCAACTATGCAATGTTGAGACGAGGGGACAGGATGGAATTGTCAGAGGTGTTTGTGTAGGAAGTCATAAATCTGTAAGTGGGTGTTCAAAGGAGCCACCGAACTGCACTCCTTGAAATAAAATAGAGTATACAGCGTCGTTAAATGACGGAGTAAAAATGATTCGTGTCTGTCCCCCATTATGTTATATTATTAAATTAAGAGAAGAAATCGAAAGTGAGGAATTAAAAAAGTGGCTTAAGGTTTATTTAATATGAACGATAGCCTGTCTTGTGAATGTGAATGAAACTGAGTAGACTTCTTAAGCGACGTGAGTCACAGCAATGCTGCTGCCATTTTTTAGCTACGTTCTGCTATGTGGGCTCTCGGTATGACGACTGCTCGAGGAATCGGGTGCGAAACGATCGACTTCCTGGACCAAAGCCCTCCCCTCCCGAAAACAGTAGGACTCCATCCCAGTGTACGCTCAATTTGTGGCAGTTCCTTATTTCTTGTTCCCATCTCATCCGGAGATTATCTCTCTATTGCGACCTACCACAGCGTAAACTGATTTATCTCTTGCTTATTTCCTCTTGTGTTCTTGATTCACTCGAATCAATAACTCTAGACTTGTCGAAGTAAGAAGACGCATGAAGAAACCTTTATTGTTATCGGATATGAGATCCTGAAATAAAGTAAGAAATATTGGATTCATTACTCAAATGAGTAACGTTTCTCACAGTCAGTTTCTTGCAAGAAATCAGCCTTTCCTTTTGTTGCACCGCTTATTGCAAGTCTTCGTCTTCTTCTTCTTCTTATTCCTCTTCCTTGCAGGTCACCGGCCTGATCTCCCCAGAAAGCGACTCTCTTAATTTCTTGTTAATCGTATCAATCTTCCAGTTTACATTCTTGAAACATGATCATTTCTTTAACCTTTTCTTGTAGATATATTTTTTTCCTCTGTCTTGTGTGATTTCTAGTTTCTTTTTTTTCTGGCTTGTATTCGTATTTTCCTGAGTTCATCCATTTCCTCAGTTACCTGCTCTTATTTCAGATGTTCGGGTAATGATATATAGATCAGACTACAGTTTTTTTATATTTTACACAGTTTGAAACATAAATTCTTCTGTACTTAGTCGCTAAGATATACTGATATCAAAGCTTATAGTTCATATTTACTTTTACTCTTGTCGCTTCCTCGATGGTCTAGTCTAGCGAATACTGCGAATTTTGAAAGAAGGATAGAATTCTTAGCATGTTTTCCTCCAAAAGATAAGTAAAGCTGGAGACTTGTGTTGTAGATTTGCGGCACTTAAAGGACTTCTAATAGAGGATTCTAGGAAAAATTTGTTGGTAATTTGTTGCCTTCGTTGAGTTTGGACGATAAAAAAACGTGTACAGTTGAAAGTGTAATTATATAAAATACCACAATATCTTCATTTCTCCTCTTATTTCACTCTTCAAAATTCCATAACTTGTGATTATAACACAATGATAGTTGAAATTCATCACTCACTTGTTTAGTTATTTTCTTTGCAACAAGAAATTAATTTTATTCTTTATGGAAATGAAACTTGGGTTGTAAGAAGCCTAGAGAAACTGTGCGCACACACAGAGTGAAATGTTTTCAGTGACAGTAACGATACAGAGTGGAATCTTTAGATAACATCAGAACAAATTCAGTAGCACTTGCCATCGCACGGAAACACCTTCTCCGCAGTAGTTGGAGGGAACATGTAAATAAACACTGTCTGCTGCACGCTCCACTCTGCAAAACGCTCTATGCTCCGCGGTACTCAGCTCCTTGGATGAAACACGCATCTGCATTTTGGTAACAGCATTGCCAATCATCAAATACCGGTACTTAACTGATAATTCTAATGTAAATACGTTTATAAACTATGTTTTAGTAAAAGTGTTTGACATTTTAGTTCGCGAGTAGAAATGTTTGAAAAACGAAGCCGTATGTCGAATGTAGTAAACTCTACGAACAAAATAAAATTATTTATAAGATGCGTTTTGTACACAATTTTTAGTGAATCATTCGTCCCTGCTTGTAGAGAGGCAATTAATCCCCCTCGACTTCTCCACTGCTGTATTCCCCCTCACTGTAATGGTGGAACTTCACATCAGAAGCAGATGTTGGTATAGCTCAATGGTAAAGCATTCGACTACAGATCGAGAAGTCCCAGTTGCCCCATAATATTTTATAAACACGTTTAATTCTTAATTGTTTTATATAGTTATCAATTAAATACTTGTTGAAGCAATTTATTCAATTTGCATAAATACTGAAGATCATTTTCCAGCCACAGCATCTATCTATTGACGGTGAGATGATACGGTTATAATGGAGCAATAGACGAATCAGAATGGCAGAGGAAAGTGCAGTACAGAGAGCAAATCGACGTGCCAGTTCAAAAGGGAAACAGCTCAAAATTTAAAAGTTTTGATTAACTTACATTTTAAAGTACGTAAAGATTAATTTTTTGGTCCTATAGAATTATCTGTTATAGTTACCATTGGTTATTAATGGAGAAAAATTCATTCCGGCGCCGGGGATCTAACTCGGGACCCCCACATCTACGCTCTGGGTGCTCTAACCACTGAGCTACGCCGAGGCTCAATCCACAGCACCGGATCGAATCCCTCTCCGTTAATAATAAATGGCTGCATTTTAAAGCTTCATGTGGCTATCAAAAATTCAAGTATCATTGTAATTACTCCAAATTCTGTTAATGATGTTTTATGTATATTCCAAGCTTCGAATTAAGTGTGTTAATTGGATGGAGCTTTAAAAATGCAGTTTTCTCAAAATTTTAAATTTTGAGTTGTTTCCCTTTTGAACTTGCTCCGTCGAAATGTAGATGGCTGCGGATTCGATCTATAAAACTTCAGATTACAAATCTTTAATAAAAACTCAGTATGTCTTAATGTTGAAGCACTAGAATTAGAAATGACACAAAAGATTACATTACAACATAAATTATCGTGCTACTTTTTAGGTTTACAGCTTCACTTAAATGTTAATTTGATGATGGTTATGAGCTGTAGCAGAAATCTGTTCTCACAGTAACGGAGGTTGAGTTACTAAGCATTATTCTTAAATAAACGTGACATTGCGTGTTCCAAAGCGTGAGGCCTCCAGCGATTCACATGATAGCGAAAGTGTTAAAAGAACGTTTTCTGAAATGACTTTATATCAAGATCTGAATTTGAGTTGGTGTATTTATACCGGCTTCAATTGATAATAATCCACCCAAAATGTCTTCCGACTTCGTAGCCTTGAAAGTATTTTTCATAAAAAGGGATCGATTCCCAATATCTTTGATTAACAAATCCACGGATGATTTAGACTAGTGGTCAACAGCACAATGCAGTCTCGCACTAGCGTCTCTTACCCGCGGATAAGAGAAGCACTAGCGTGCATCCGTGGCTGCATATTTTGTTTAACCTTACCCTTTACCCATTTCAAGATTGCTAACGACCACTGATCTAGATTTAAGTGAAAGCTTGTCGGCTGAACCTATGTCATGGGACAGTCTTTTGCTCTGCCAATCTGCTAATACTGTAGTTCGAATGTGTCAGAAAATAAGCACAAGTGAAAGATACACATAGGCCTGTAGATATATAATGGATTATTACATTTTTTAAAACTTTGAGTACCCACTATCCCTTGTATAAGTGAAATCGTCTGGCTTTCACTTGCACGGCCGACAGTTATCTTATCAGCATATGACGTCATAATTTTCTTTTATACATTTCATTGGGAAACTGCCATCTATTGGCTGATGCAATAATGAAAGTGATAGTGCTGCCCCTGTAACACAACTTTAGGAACTTCATCTTCCACAAACTATTACACATTTTCCCAGTGTGTAAGTTGAATTTATACTCGTACTTTTCACGTCAGAAACTGGAAGTATTTGTGTTTCAATTCGATGGCCTTATGGCTACAGCCACTTCGGAGGCCTACTGATGGAGTAAAATGTGCAACTGATGTCTAGTCAGAAATACTGACATAGGCTTCATTTCAAAAATGCATTTTTGGATGAAAAAATAGCTGATCTCTACGCCTAAATCCTAGGTTTATTTGAATACCTACTATAACATTTCAACATGGCTTCAACTATGGCTTAAAGCTATATAATAATTTTCTTTTTCAATACCCTAGTTTAGTTCATATAAGGGTAGTGAAGTTTATACTTAAAATTAAAGAAATTATTATTAAGAAAAATTAACTTCATTGCTAAATTATAATTTTATTTACTTATGAATATTAGTTATAAACTCTTACAATTATAATTACTTATTTCCTCATATAATGTTTGTAATCTATACTATTTTATTTTTCCATTACGTAATTAAATTTGTTTGTTTTTTCGTCTTTCTGTCTATACCTTATCTATGATGCAATATTGAATCCCGAACACGAGCGTTGTTCATACGGTGTTTAATTCATTTAACTTAATTTTGTTTTAATGTTTTATGTGTTCAGTATTGTTTGATGTTTCTAGTAGTTTTTCAATTCTATTCTTTTGTTTTAACATAATTTTGGTATTGCTTGTAATATTTCAATATTGCATGTCAAATACTATGTAAATTAAATAAGTTACAAATTAAATAGATATGACGAGAACTATAACATAGGTAATATTTTTCATTCAAATCTCGCGTTTGCCTTTCGTTACCTTCCCCTGTTTTAACCAAAATTATTAAGTAGAGTATAGCCATGTAATTCTTGTGTAAAACAGACATTGAAATTTAAAAGCTATCTCATTACTTTTATTTCGCCCTGAAGATTCATATATGTTGTAAAAATGTTGACATTGAATTGTGCTAACATTGAGAACTTAATTAAAATTTGTAATAACAGAGACGTAAAGAGTTGGGAGCTTTGTATTCCGCGGTGAGAAACAGCGAGGCAGTGTATCTTATCTTCTATCTTGACGGCTTGTTTTTACCATTCCTCTGGAAGCACTTGCTGGCCGTGTACTGGGCGGGCCAAGGAGAAGACAATGGCTTGACGTTTGTTATGTGTTGCTGGGCTGCTGCTAGTGTTTTGTTTGAACACCAGTAATAAAGCAGTTGGGAAGCCACAGAAGAAACTGAAGCCACAGTCTCCCGCAAATCGCCTACTGTGATCTTTGATTAACTCTTCTCTTCCTATTGTCTATTACTATTCGGATTTGCCTGTCTGAAGTAATTTTCTTCGTTGCGAACATTTTTAAAGTTTACTTGCTAATAGGTATAATGTTCTATTTGTATTGAAGTCTTGCTGAGATAACCTAATGGAATTATCCTCCAAGACGACGTTTAGAATGTAGGCCTATAAATGTGACCAGAAATGTACTTTTGTGTGATAAGATACTAAGGTTTTTGTAGATAAGAAGTTTTTAGAATTTTGTTTATTGTACGTAAACAATTTAAAGTCATTTGAATGTTAGAAGATAGAATTTGTGGCGAAAAACCTGCCGTGTCCTCTGTCAAATGCAGGGTGTTTCCGAGGTGGTGTTACAAACTTTCAGAGATGATGAATTTGAGATAAGGAACCATAGTCCGGAAATGATTGAGTCGAAAGTTACAAGCAAAAATAGTTGTGTGGGAATGGATTTGTAATTTGGCACCACGTGCCCTCCTTCCCTTAACTTTTGGAACAGTCGTGGAAAAATGGTATGGGCCGGATGTCTGCTACGTGGGTACTTGTACCCGATACAATCTGTGAGCTTGTCTACTGTTCCCATTGCCTCATCCGTATTCGAAAATCATGTCTGCTTATTCCCCTCTCGTGTACTCCTCCATTTCACTAGGACTGATCGACTGGACACTGCAACTTGTACACATACACTGCTGTCTACAGACGTGCATATCAGGACCGACCATTCCGTTACACATTACGCTATCTGAATTGCTTTAGTGTAGTTTCCTGTCCCCATCCCTCAGACAGCGTACTGAATGGAATACTGTAAGTAGACAACGTAAACAACGTCAGATGAATACAGTATGTGTAAGATGTACAGATAAATACATATAAATAAGGTGTACAAAGGAATAAAATTAGTTCATTTCCACACAAGTATTTTTGCTTGTAACTTTAGACTCGATCATTTCCGGACCAGGGTTCCTTATCTCAAATTGATACATGTGCCCTTCGCCATCATCCCTGAAAGTTTGTAACACCACCTCGGAAACAGCCTGTATAGTTTTTATTGTTATCCATTGTAACGCCTGGAAGACCTGGATTTTGCTGATGACATAAGCTTGTTGGCTCATAGCTTTAAATATACAGGGTGTTAAAAAGTATCCAGTATTTTAGGATGTGCTAGTATGCATCAAAACAAAAAAAAAATGTCTAATAAACATGGGTCCTAAAACACGTACTTTCTGAGATCTGAACACTTGTGCTCAATGTGACGTCCATTCATGGCAATGCATTCCTCTGCCCTTCAGCGTAAGGAATCACACACTCTTTGGAATTTGTTTTAATACGTTAACAAGAAAGTCCTGATAACGATTCCCACTTAATCTCTGTGGTAGCACGCATGGCCCTGTTAATCTATCACCAAGAACATCTGCCCATACGTTGATTGAGAATCGGTGCTGATGCCTTGTTTCTTCATCAGCCCACACATGCTGATTACGAAACTCGCAACACCATTCTCTACTGAACCCCGCTCATATCTGCAACCCGACTTTTGTTTTCAGTATTCCTTGCGACGTATCATTATTCCATGCCAGGGGTGTCAACTACAGTATGATTTTCTGGTAGTCTGCTGTATTGTAGGGCAAAGAAATGCATTGCCATGAATGGACGTCACATTGAGCATCTCCTATGAACAAGTGTTCAGATCTCAGAAAGTATGTGTTGTAGGACCCATGTTTATTAGACATTATTTTATTGTTTTGAAGCATACTATCACCTCCTAAAATATTGGATACTTTTTTTTAACACTTTGTATAGAAGCCAAACTTAAAGAAGTCGAAGCGAAAGAAGTCGAACTACGGGTAAAAGTTAAGAAAAAGGCAGCAGATGCGATTAAGAAATCGTATTACTTCCCAATTCCTGTTAAACGGACAGTTATCAGTTATTGATAGGATCGAGTTAGTGTGCACTCAAATGTTGGTTGCTTGACGGTTGTCAGCCCACTTTGAGGTCTGTGGATATAGAGGGAAAAATTGGATCGGTGTCGGGTAGAGTTCCCGGGTAGCTCAGTGGGAGAGCGTTGGTACGTTTAACCAAAGGTCCCGGGTTCGATACCCGGCCCCGGAACAATTTTTCCCTCGAAAATATTCAGGGTAAATATTGTTTGTTATTTAGGTGGTATTGTACTTGTAACAGTAGATGGAGGCACAGATGAAGATATTAAAAGTCGCATTAATAAAGCCAAAGGTAACTTCGTAATCTTACGTCCAGTATAAAGATCCAAAGAATTAATGCGAAGACCAAATTGCAGATCTTCGAGAACAGCGTGTTTTCTGTATGGCTGTGAAACCTGGAAGGTGACTAAATACCTGACCTAAAAGATTCAGGCATTTGTCAATAAATGTCTCAAAAGCAAGCTGAGAATATACTGGTCTAATGAAGAATTATGAAATACAGTTAGCAAACTCATTTGTGACAACAGATCAAAAGAAGAAAATGATATTGAATTGGGCACACACTTTTTAGATCTGACGATTCTATCAGCAAAAATTTGAATTGAAACGTAAAGAACATAGAATTCGAGACCCTGGATGACGTGGAGGAGATCGGTGGAAAAAGAGGACCTTCGACTTGGCCTCGGATGGAGAAGATTACAAATTATAGCATAGCATCGATCCGAATGACGAAATTTTGTAGCAACTCTATGCTTCACACTAGGAGTTAAAGACCTGATTATGATGATATTATTATTATTATTATTATTATTATTATTATTATTATTATTATTATTATCCGTTGTAAATATTTGAAAATCAATAGGCTGAGATGGTAGTACTTGGGGATGTTGTGTGTTCCGAAATAATAACACGGTCTAATAAAATGCAAAATTTACTGTCATCTCTTTCACCTGTTCTGAAGACAACATAATCTCTGCATGATACTAAATCCCCAAGAGGAGAAATTTTGAGACGAAATGTTTCTATGGACAAATTAACAGATCCAGGATTAGGCTTACTTAATTCATCTGATGGTTTTCTTCCAAAGGGATCAATATTCAATTTCAGACATATCTTGTAGGGCTCATTGTGAATAATAGAGTACTATTATTCGACTATTTTTTTATTGAATCTTTAGACTACTTAGTAATTCCAGTGTCTGACGAGCCTCTATCTTTATAAAGATACGTTAAATCAAGCCTGGGCGTTATTAACTCGTTTGAGTCACTGCAACCACCCCTTAACTTCTACTCCACCTTCCCCGGCTGAGACAGTTATGTTTTTGGTGCGGTACGAGCAGACAGGAAGGTTAGTGACGGATTGTATCAGGCGGACATCATAGCTTCTACGAACTTTCGGCTCTCGCTGATCGCCTAAAATCCACCACTGATGCACATAGCCTTATTGTGTGTTCGTTTATAAGGCGGTGTAAGCGAAAAGAACATGGTCGGAGGTTTCTCCGTCCCTCTCACTTCTCTTTTTATGTCCAGGGCTGCGTTAAATGAAAATTTTGCATCATTATTTCAAATAGACACAAACGCATACGATTAGCGCCGGTACCAATCAGATATGCAATTAAACCAATTATAAAGAATATAATAATACGTGTTATATATTTACTTATAAAATTCATGCACTATATAGAACAGAATGAAATCTGTTGAGAAAAACACAGAAACATGTTGAATTGTGGACTGTATATTTTCTATATTAAAGAAAAACTGAAGTTTCTTACATGTTTTGCTGAATTTTCAAACACAATTAAACACAATTAAGTCTTTTTAAAAGTCGTAGGAGCCTTTGTCCAGCCGTAAAAAGTACTTGTGTTGTCGCAGAAGATTTCCGGGATCTGAGAACAACGTTGGCGGTAATTTACACAATGAGATGACAAGATTGTAGTTTTGCATGTAACACGTAAAAAGTGTCATCTGGACAATGTGTGCCAGGACATTGTCTTGTGTCGTAATTTGGGAAGATAGACGTAATCGGAACAGGATTCTCTTGTTGAACTGAAGTTCTCTCAGTCTTTACATAAATTGGCATGTACTTATACATGGGTTATTTTGTGTACATCTGACGGACCTGCGTCTGAAACAGAATGGTTAAAAATATTGCAGGTGCAGGTCATATTTTAAGTAGGCTAACACATTAAGAGTCCCGCATCAAATCTGCGTGGTCTAAGACGTCATGCCACAGCGCTACGGAATGCTGCTGGTTCCATTCCTCGTGGGAGAAGAAACTTTCTCATAAAATTTCGGCGAGTGTACGGGACCGGTGCCCATCCAGCATCGTGATGGATTTTGGAAGCTACAATGAGTATGGAAATTCGGTTTCGTAAGGCATTTATAATGGTTGAAGGGAACCAGCGTGCTGACCAAACGTTACACTGTACTGCTTGGTTTTATCGTTCACTTCTGCTGAGACATGTGGAGGTGAGGATAACAGTCGGCTGGTCGCCCATGGTCCTCCATGGGTTGTCGCGCAACGAATTTTTTTTACACATTTTTAATGTGCAATGTAGATTTTAATTCACCGTTAGTAATCATCATTTATCGTTTAGGTATAATTATTTTCATACCGAAACATTTGAGAGATATATAGAAATTATTACAGACAAAATCCGCTGTAAATTTATCATTAAATCTCTCGAAAATAAAGATCGCACGTTATATCACGATAAACGCGATCGGTGAACTAAATTACTGTAGGCCTTCCAGGTCACATGGGTTGCAACAAGAGACAGAAATACAAAATTGGAAGAAGTGCCTTGAAAGTAATAAATTAAACCGTATTAATTCGTGTGAATGAAATGTCAAATACAAAAACGGTAAAATTTTGAAAGTAAATTAAGGTTTAACATGTTCTTCCGTACATGTATAATGTTACCCTAAAATCTGTAGAACATCATTCGTCTTCGGTTTGTGACCTATTATTTATTTATTTATTTATTTATTTATTTATTTATTTGGTAGATGACTTGATATTTGTGTACTCCGAACTATTTTTAAACATGTTCATTTCAACTATTTTTTTTAACTTTTTTTTTTTCTCCGGAGGAGGGTCCGGAATCAAACACCGCAGCTTTAGGCTAATTGTGCAACCTCCTTTTGTTGGAATGATTGTTCAAGTCCATTTAGAATCGCTCTTCATGAGCATGATTCACTACATGGTGCCAGCTTATCGATTCAGCCACAGCATCCAATTCTGACTGGAGATCTTTCATCCGCCTTCCTGTGATGTTATTCTGCAGTTTCCTCAGATCGATGACACATATTCGCAATTCATGTGCTATAATGTGCTACATCTTCAACCAGGACATGCCGTCGTCGATTCTACGACTAACCAAGACGCCATCTATCTGTGGGAGCTACACTTCCCCGTTCTAACCGCAGTCCCCTGCGGCTTCTCTGGATATGTGCAGCTCCCGCAGACATGTCATCTGTAGGCGAATCCTGGAGCCACGTTCGCCATGTCCTCCTAGTCAACCTAGTAACTATTTAAGATTATTAATGGAGTGGTAGACTACTAATGAAGGCGAAATGAGTCCGAGGTCCAAAGCCGAAAGTTACCCCGCAATTCGGCTTCGAGTGGTTGAGGAAAATCTCGGAAAAAAAACCCACCAGGTAACTTGTCCCAACCAGGATTTGAACCCGGCCCCACTCGTTCCACGGTCAGGCAGGCTAACCGTTAACTCCGTTATAATTTCAGGGTGACTCGACCGGGATTGAAGCTGGGTCCCTGGCTAGAACACTATTTTTTCATCATTTACTTTATATATATATATATATATATATATATATATATATATATATATATATAAAGAATACTGTTACAGCCTACTGGAGATAGTACTTTGAATTAATAAGAAATGGGCTACGTTACCTTTTCCAAGGTAGCAGGATTTGTATTTAGTAAGATGTTTTTATGAATGAGTGTCACATCATCTCTCAGAGCTTAAAAGTTTATGCTGGGAAAGTAGGCCTATATTGTGCAAGTTCGTGTACAGCTAGTTAGTTGCCTGTACATTACTGTAGGACTACATGCAATACGCACAGCCATGTGTATGCAGAATTCTACTCTTATTAATAATATTTAACATTTATTAAATCCTGATTACATTGGTTTAGCATGCATTAATATGACTTGCGTGTTTAGGCGGAATTATCTTTTATCTTTCATTTTAATCAGCTTATTTTTTGCACGTTATGTAGTAGTATAACTGGCTGATTCCATATGCATTGGTTGCGTTATGTAAACTTTGCGGCTGTTGCTGTAAAATTAATTTATTATAATCTGTGAAATGTATAAATGTTAAATCTCTTCAGTGCTTAACAACATGCATTTAATGGTTTAGCCGTTAGTTTGTTAGTTTTTAGGGTAACGAATAGGCCTACTAGAAACCCTAGCAGCTGTTGGATGCAAACAGGTTCCATTATTCGCAACAAATCTCTATATTCATGAACCAGAATTCTGTTGTAATAGACTTGTTAGAAAAGGACTAGAACGTCATCTCTTTGCCACACCGGAGACACAAGTTCAAATCTCTGCTAGTCCAGATGGATTTTGTGATGAAAGATACCTCTGTTGGACTGGCTTCTCTTCTGCTTCGTTATCATTAGTTCAGAGAAAAATAAAGCAGCCACTATACTAAACGTATATACAAATTATTCGAAAATGTCGAATATATCATTTTCTAATCAGTAACTCTAAATCTCGGTTATTCTAGTGACTGAAAGAATATATTTTTATAGAGACACTTGAAGGAAAATTTTCGTTTAGGCTTAAATAAAAAATTAAAACACATAACATAATTGTATTAAAAGTCATTATTAATCTTAATTGCGCTGTTATTTTAATTCACTATTCGTTTTGTGTACAGTATTGAAGTTTCCCACGAGAACATTATGGACTTAATTTTAGCAGAGATTTTACAAATTGATAACTGCCTGTTTCAGCACGATCGAAATGTAAAGATGTTAATTGAAAATAAGCGACTGTAGATCAATCTTCTTTTAATGTTTATTCGATTATATGCGAATTGAAATTTCGTGTTTCGTGTGTGTAATTATGATATTATGTAACCTGATTAATATAATCTAATTGGCAGCAATATGTAAAACAAACATTTATATTTTTATTTTAAATTTAAATTTGGTAGTACAGTAATTTTTGCATGGAGACTTTCGCCAACAGGAGACTTTTCTTTCTTTATAATTCGCATGTTTATATGTACTAGACGAAAACAAACTCTTAATAAAAATAGCGGTTTCTCAGAAGATAGATTTTGAAAATCAATGAATGTAGGCAGTGGAAGAAGTTAACAACTGTTGTACAGACAACTCTACTGATTCCGTATAGACGAAGGTAAATCTTAATTTTATCAGAACTGTATATATTGTAATGTAATGTATGTAGCCTATGTAAAAAATTATGGTTTAATTAACGACGCTCGCAACTGCTGAGGTTATATATCAGCGTCGCTGGTGTGTCGGAATTTTGTCCCGCAGGAGTTCTTTTACATGCCAGCAAATCTACTGACATGAGTCTGTCGCATTTAAACACACTTAAATGCCATCGACCTGGGCCGGGATCGAACCCGCAACCTGAGCACAGAAAGCCAGCGCTATACCGACTACGTTACCCAGGCCGACTGTATGTATGTATATATGTATGTATGTGCTTTTTTTTTGAAGATACACTAGTACGGCGTACCGGCTACCTTTAGGCACAAATAAAAACTTATAATTTGAACATACCTTGTGACTGCAGGATACACATTAAGGGTCCACAGAAAAAACGTGCTAAGTCATTTTTGTTTTTTGGTCCCATCTGCTAGCTCATAAAGTGAACTATCTTTCTCGTAAATCAGAATGGCGCAAAACCTGCATTGCAACATGGCAACTTAAATGAGATATAAATTAATAACGTGTTAGCAGTATATTATTAAAGTTAAGAAATGCTCCCATGTAAAATTTAAGAAAAAATGAGTGAATTAGCATATTCTTTTCGATGACCGATTATGAAATATCTCCATCGTACATATATAAAGGTACCACAATTTAGGATTACTAGATCGAGTTAATTTTAAGGGGTCCATTAATAAATAATATTAATATTTCATCCTGATTTCTAAATACGAGTACATTTGATAATAGCAACGTTTCAGCATATACACAAACACGCATACACTCATACACAAATAGACACATATTCACATGCATACATACAACATATAGGCTTACTGACGTTACCTATATACATCATACATGCATACACACACATATATATATACACACACAGTACATACGCACATATAAATACATTCATGCACAATACAATACAATACTATGTAGTTAATCGGCGATGTATGTAATGAAGGGGAAAGGAACTGGCCACTCTACCCGATTATCTCCTGTCCTCTCATGCCATGCGTGGTGCTATGTTGGTAACACTTGTGAGGTTCAGACCTGTCTTGGGACAGTTGGCTAAACAACAATACATACCTACATACATACATACATACATACATACATACATACATACATACATACATACATACATACATACATACATACATACATACATACATACATACATACATACCCCTTGTAATACTGTATAGTTCACACACAAAGAGGAGAAAAAGAAAAAAAGAACCTTTTCTCCTCCTCTTGTACAAAGATTAGTCACATTCCCGGCTTCAAGGTCCCGTTGACACTTCCTGAGTCGTCATCTTTCTCTTCAATCCTTTGGTCAATAATATAGCATTGCTTTACAACACAAGCGGGCAGAATGTGTGTTGCAGCACAAAACAAACTGTGATCGCCGTGAAGTCAGGCTACCCAGCAAGCAAAAGACAAAACCAACTGTAGATATCAGTGATGTATTTCTTGTTCTCCCCATCTTGTCATTTTGTTGTCATGCAGGTTGCATCAATTACTCCTTACATTTTGCCCACCTCTGCTTTAGAATGTCTGTCATGTTTCACTCTTATTACCTGATAAATCCATAATTGAAGCGTCGGCTGGAACAACGTTATAAGTTACATTTGGTAAAATTTACAGGAACTGCAAAAATGTGTACACGTACAACGTTGTTCTTATAGGGTAGCAAACTTTTGAGTGGACAAATTTTACGTACTGCATCGATGGACAGTTGCAAGCCAAGGAGTATAGCAAGGTAACATGACATACAACATTATTACCTGGAAACACGCCGAATGAAAATTTTGTAACGTTGTTCCAGCCGACGCTTCAATTATTGGTTCTGTAAGCGTACTTAATTCCTTCTGTCTTCAATCCGTATTTTATCGTCTGCAGCCTTTAATACTAGTGAGATATCTGATTCCAGCCGACTTTATTGTATGTATTTCAATATAGGTATTCAAGTGAGAAAATATCTAGATATTATTTCGCAGTATCATAGCCACCATAATATTTTCGGCTTTATGAAATGCATTGCGCCTAAAGCTCAGTAGAGTTACAGCATCAGAACACTTTCTCTCTACTTGTTATGATGAGCAGGCAGAAACGCACATTGTGTGAAAAACAGAAGTGTTATAAGATCTTACAAGCGTGGGGCCGCCTCCGCGAATGTGTACCAGAATACTGGGTCTCTGTCCATTAGTAGTACGTAATGTAACTGTAACTGTATAGCTAGCTGGCAGACTGCCCATTGTGTTAGTATCGCCCTCCGAGACGACAAAGAAGAGCACTACTTGAGGACTACGCGCGTCACCCAGTTGGCAATTTGTCACTTGAGCGAGGTGACATACTGGCCCAATTGTCCAGTTGCGGGCAGAGGGATGGAGACTGCGTTAAAATCCTGGTATCGATAGTCCACTCCTTCCTCTTCAACATGTGTGTTGGGTTGCACGACAGCCTCGGACCGGTACCGCTGTCATCCTGTCGTCTGGTGCAAGCGTTTTAAATGTCGTCATGTAGACATTCCCACAAAGGACACTGCTCTGCAGGTGACCCCGTTGCCGCTTGAATATCCTGTGCGTTCGTAGATGAGCTTTTTGGTTATTTATGTAACTATAGATTCTCGTGAGTCGATGATAATGATGGTGATGTGATGATGATGATGATGATACTGGTGATGATGGTGATGTAATCATTAGGGACCGGATTTTTATGTAATTGCATATTACATTCCTTTCTACCTAACCGTATATAAATAACAAATCTTTGCGAATCTTGTAATTACCATCAATATATTAAAATTTGATACTACATATTTTTGTATATTTACCCCACATTACATATTATGGCTTGGTATTACATAAATCTACATATTTTAGGAGTTTATTCATTTTTACTTCTCTAAAAGGAAAAAAAAAAGCTTCTGCTGGGGAAGTTTACAATTTGAAATACACAGATTTAAAAAGCCTTTTTATCTACCCAAGAAAAGATATATTTCGGGGCGAAACATAACGTCCTTAGTTCCAGAAAGTAATAGAGGCACTCATCCCATACCGTCGACTGTAAATATGAATGAACAAACGGCAACCTTTCTCATACAACTACCTTGTATTGTAAAAATCACTCAGAAAGTAGCGTTGTCTTCATACGGTGGAATGGGACGAGGACGACATGATTTGTCTCGAACTATAATTGTTCTTCACACGTCTTAACAAGCCGTTCCCATGCAATTTGCAACCTTACTCACCCTCTTCCTAAAACTTCCATGGAAAACCTGTGTCAAGTCTGACATGAACCGCATGGTTACGGGTTTTTATAGTATCTACAGGATGGGCACAAAGCTGTCCCCTATATTTTTTTTATTTTATTGGGTTATTTTACGACGCTGTATCAATATCTCAGGTTATTTAGCGTCTGAATGATATGAAGGTGATAATGCCGGTGAAATGAGTCCGGGGTCCAACACCGAAAGTTACCCAGCATTTGCTCGAATTGGGTTGAGGGAAAACCCCGGAAAAAACCTCAACCAGGTAACTTGCCCCGACCGGGATTCGAACCCGGGCCACCTAGTTTCGCGGCCAGACGCGCTGACCGTTACTCCACAGGTGTGGACTCCCCTATAAATACCTCAAATATACACATTATTTATGTAATTCATAATTCAGACATAACTTACATCCACTTTACACTAACTTGTGTCGTAAGTGTCTAAAGGTTTAGTAGGTATGTCCCCCATAATTCTCTTCACATAAAACAAAGCGTCGCCACGTTCTGTGTGACATTCGCCTCAGCACCTCAGCTGTAATTTAATTTCAAACTTTCACTACAGATGGAAAAATAGTAATGTGTCAAGTGTGCGGTAAAAAGGTCGGGTGCTCTATGAAATCACAACTGGAGAGTCTTACATTTCCTATACCTGCCAGATATTGATATTAAATATTTTCATGATTTTACATATTTTGGTACATATTCGGCTTATTTGTCTTACATAAATATGTACATATTTCACACCTTGATATTACATAAAAATCCGGTCCCTAGTAATCATTATACTTTGGACTTTTTATGTGATTAGAATTATTTATTCTGTCTCTTCCGATTTAGAGACCTGAAAGATAGGCCCCTAACCTAAAAAACAAGAATTTACATTAAATTCCATGTTTGGCATTTCCAATAAGTTATTTGACTGAAAATAAACTTCATATAATTTCATAAAAAGAAGTTAAAATTATCCTTATTACAAAACCATGGTAACTCACAGGGTAGCGGAAGGTTGTCTCCCACCTTTGCAACCAATCGACATGGTAGTAATGATGCCACTCCTACGTGCTTAACACCTTCACCGACAAGTTAAATTCCCTAGTACTGTTAGAGGCTGAGTCAACGTGGAACGAGTGGCGTGCAGTACATGGAAGGCGAGGGAAGCATTGCTTTCCCTGTTCATAAAGCAAAAGAGAAGACATTATTGCAGAAATTATATTTTAGTCGTGAGAACTATGAATTCTCTAAACTTAAAATGTCACAAAGTTCTTTTTCTGAGCGCCTGTCCTGGTCGAGGCGGATACGTTATTCATATTCTATAGAGAATAAATTATTGGAAACTATTCACAATAATGAGGACTTCTATGCCCAGGTTATCCATGATTTTTCTGCCAAAGAGAGGAGAATTGCTTTGGTCTTCAGATATATTTAGATGAGTTGGCTTCTACCAGTTTTGTACTATGCATATAAAAATTTGTATTATTGTCTCCCTCACATAAAATTGCACCGCACGTCACTGTACAACCATAGTACAGATGGAAGGAATAAACCATTTGGAAAAGCCAATGATATCGTTGCGAACTCGCAACCTTTGGCTTTGTAGCGTAGCTCCCAATTTATACGTCTAAAAGCGTATATTTATGCGAATTATGGGAAATTTAACGTAATGTTTTTAAAACATACGTATTTGACACATTCCGCACGTTTCTGTAACATTCTGCATACAATTTCAGATTTTGGCTTAGGCCTATACTTGGTTATTTAATGACGCTGTATAAACTATTAGATTATTTTAGCGTCGATGGAATTGGTTATAGAGAGATGATATTTGACGAAATGATGCCGAAGGTTCGCCAGAGATTACCTGACATTCACCTTACGGTTGGGGAACGTCTTGGATAGAAACCAACCAGGTAATCAGCCCAAGCGGTAGTCAAACCCGCGCCCGAGCGCAGCTTCATATCAGCAGGCAAACGCGTCTTCCGATTTAGCAACGCCAGTGACTGCTTGTCGTCTGGTGGTCTAGTGGCTACCGTACTTTTCTTTTGGACCAAGAGCGTTGGATTTTTATGTAAAAAATTCCTAAGTGCGATTTTGGTGAGTTGAAGACGCGAAGTTGTTGACTACATGCTCTCCATGCTGCAGATTTACTGCACGTAGAAGATGAAATTGTCCATGGTTAATGATGAATAAAGAGAAATATTTTATGTTGAGATCAGATGATGATTGCAGACACATGTACTGGAGAAGAAGAAAGTCTCGCTCATCAAAAAAGTCATGTGTCGATGTGTGTAATGAATACACCAACGTACTTGTGCGAGATGCAGAAATTGAAGATGAGTATGAATTAAGGTCAAAACAGTTGAGAAGAGCACAGTGACTTAGCTGTCAAGTACTTAACACTAGAAACCAACATATTTTGGCTTTTAGTCTGTATGGTGACGTAATGTAGTTCTGGAGCAGTAAGTGCTTCAGTTAATCTACATTCCAGTGAAGTAGGACAAAATCCCAAGTGTGGACCATTTATTGGTAAAGACGTTATTTTTTTTAATCTAGGTTACAATACGATTATTTAGTCCTGACAGTCGGCGGCATTGTGTGCCTGGTTCAGGCGAGTCCATTTAGTTACGTCAAGGAGTGTTTAGGTTGGTCAGTCGCTTGCCTTCATAGCGATCGGATATCATGCGTGCGGTATAGCAGTATATTTCCAGTACAGTTAAGCTGTACTGCATTCCTCTACCGACTGCTCGCCCTTATCACTACTCCGGAACTCTCCCCACTACTGCTATTACTACCCTCTTTCGCGTTGCCGAGCTGTCAGGACTAAATAATCGGTCTGTACTTTTGTATACATGATTATCGTTAATTGATGCCATTGACAATGAAGTGTATTTCTAATCTATAAGTAATTCGTAAGCATGAGAAAAAATGTAAATATTGCATAGTATTTGTTAACGTTTACAAGTGGTGCCGTTATGAAAACATTTTTCGTAAGCTGCATTTCTTCATTCATGGTTTTTTCTCTTTACATAATTAATTTATTAGATATAGCGTCTTTCGTTGACAATCCTGGTTATTTTCGTTTCTTTACTTCGTGTAAGTTAGATCTGTAGGCTATTTTTTGTCGTCTCTTTAGATTCTTCCATAATAGTCCCGTCGCTCTAATTTCCGGCAGCCAATCGCGTTGCAGGTCGGCTACATTTAAATGTGTGCGTCTTGTGATTCGCTGATGAAGGCGTTATTCATTTCTTAAGGCTCGATAAATACTTAATATAATCGCCCACCATTTTGGCTCTTTCGTTGGCGTTCGCAGAAAGCACACGAAGACTTTATTTGCCGCTCAATTATTTGCTGAATTACAGTGCGTTTGATTTATTACCATAGGAGCTACGAGATGATAATGTTTAACGGTGTGGCAAATAGATTCCTCGTATGGAAGTTCGGCAACGAAAGAACAAAAATGGCGAACGATACTACCTACCTAGACTTTATAGAGCCTTCACTTCCTAAGATATAAGCAAAGAGGAGGAGTCACGCCGGGAATAACAACGTCGCGACTTATAGATGTTCCATCGGTATGATTTCGTTGACCCTCTAACATCGAGGGTCTCTAGTATTTTTATGTGGGATAAACGGGATTAATATATACATATATATTTTTTTGTTTTCAAATGTATGGTAATGACAGTCACGAGTGTGTACTCCATGTAACTGGTCCAAGAGATATTCTAGAACAATGTGGCTATTACGAAGCAGAGCTGTTATATTTTCTTGACAGTTGAATGCAGTGCCAAAGTTCGTCCAACGGTCAGCAGTCGCAGGTATGTAAGTAAGGTCAGAGCCATGCATACATCAGCTGCATAGCACTTGCTACTGTCAAGTGGACGCGCAGTAAAGTAGAAAAGTGGATTAAGCAAGTAGCATGCATGCTGGGAACTTCTCGTGTAACGGACCTGCTTCTTGGTGCGCAGCTTGTACTTCCATTAGTCGCTACACCGAATCTCATTGGTCTCTTATTTACTTACATGGGGCCGCCCCGCCTCTCGTCTTTACACGTTGCCCTCTTGATCTCTATGCAATTACGGCGTTCGTCCCATGTGAACCGACGAGCGGTGTGTAAATCATCGCTGTTAGGGCCTTGAGGCAGAGATGGTAGGTCGAAGCCATCATGCTCTTCTTGTACTTAATGTCCAGTTAGTGCTCTATAACGATCTTTTTGAACTACAAAAGCTGTACAGGGATGATGGTATAGGTGCAACAATATCGGAGGACGTTAATAACAAAATCAAAATTTCACTTCAGCCCCTACATGAACAGTTAGCTAACTTACGAGCTGTCTGGCGATTTTTTTACTTACAAATATTTTGTGGATGGTTGAATGAAGTTTGAAAATCATTTGATTCGCCAGGAGTAAATTTTATTGTCAGAACACAAAGAACAAAATAATGTTAGGGATTTGACCAGATTGTTGCTGATCGGTTTCACCTTCACCCTCTTCACCCATCCCAAACATTTGACACTTAGATTACAACCTCTCTGTTGCGAGGTAGTAAAACAGTCAGTGACCCTGTTAATATAGCTGCAAAATAATTCGTCACAGCCACCAGCGTGGCTCATTCGGTTAAGGCGTTTGCCTGCCGGTCTGAAGTTGCGCTCGGGCGCGGGTTCGATCTCCGCTTGGGCTGATTATCTGGTTGGGTTTTTCCGAGGTTTTTCCCCAACCGTAAGGTGAATGCCAGGTAATCTATGGCGAATCCTCGGCCTCATCTCGCCAAATACCATATCACTATCACCAATCTCATCGTCGCTAAATAACCTAGTAGTTAATACAGCGTCGTTAAGTAACCAACTAAAAAAAAATTCGTGACGCAGAGGAAAGACGTTGGACATTTTTCACCCCCTTTTCCCTCTTCTATTTTTGTAAGCTGAATAGTCCACTGTGGCCAGTAGACTACAAGGAGTTAATATTGACAAAAACAATTTTGTAGAAAGGTGAATAAAAAGTTTTCTAAGTAATTTTTAGACAATATAATGCTATTTATTTTGGGTCATATTTCCAAGTTTTTGTGTCATATTTTGGTATTTATTAGACCATAAGTGCATGCATAGTTTCAGAGTTTTTAGATCATAGAAATCCGAGCCCTAATCATCATTATCATTATCATCAACTTCATGGATTTGTCCTTAGTCGACTTTTACTACCTCAAAGTGTTAAAATTGGTCTTTTCACTCTTTCTGTGGACGCTCTGTCTCTCCATTCCCCTCTCTTTGCACTAGTACTAGTATGTACAGAAGGCACTGCAGTAGAAGACATATTACCGACCATTTCATTTAGGCAACAACATCTTACTTTGTGACTCGTGACTCCTTGCGTACGGAGTGAAATGAAACATATTGTCAAAACACATGGAAGAATAAATGCTACGTTAAGTGATTATTACGTCGCAGTATTCTATTGTAATGCACATTCTATTGAACTTGCAAACCGGTACCAGAAGAAGGACGTCGTTTTGGTATCCCTGAGTAGAAAGGGACACCACTTGTTTTAAGGCCTCACGTGCACTCTTCAAGTCGGGTTGTATATATGCAGTTTGTGTAGTGGTGCAAGGAGGAGGGCCATTGGAATTGTGCTGCGGGTTAGGCGCATCCGTAGTTGAGATATCAGTAATCCGACACTCTCACTAATCCGGCACTTCTCTGTTTGAGGGATGGTCGGATTATCAGAAGTCTTCTGTATATCCTATATACCTAATTAAAATAGCTCACAACCGAATCATATTGTCTACTTCCACCCTTATTGGAAAAAGTTTATTGTTGAAATGAGTGACAACTTCACCAAATTAATATTATTACGTGTCGATCCTAGTGTACGCACGACTAATCTGAAGCTTGAACGCTGTGACTTCGAATCCTGCCTGCGGCATCGATGTGTGCGCTGGTCTTCAATGTAATAATTTGTGTTCTCTGATGTGGTGGCCTGACACCGACCGTAACGGCCCCAGATCAAAGAGGTCTCATATTGCATGCGATAATAAACTAAGACATTAGATCAAGGCGTAGGCCTGCCTCCAGACATGCTGTATATTTGTTTAGAGACACACAATAAGCTACTAATATACACTTAACATTTATTTTACTTTTAAATGCCGATTTTTGTTAATATAAATATAGTATTAGAAATAAATGGGATAAACAGTATGCGGGAAAGAAACTACTGAAATTTCCGTAGGACTACTGAGCATATTTGCATAGCAAACAAGTATTTATTTATTTGCCGGGGTATTATGTGACTTACTGCAGATTCAGTGCTTGGCTTAGTGCTATAGCAATTATGGTACCGGTACTTCTAACAGAAGAAATGATTTTTTTATTGTTGATATTATTTCCGTTCATATGGACTTGAAAGTACAAATGGTCCAAGTTTGAAACACGTTTCACAATCCTCCACCACAAGTTGTTGACACGACTATAAACACATTCGCTTTGCTCCGGGATCACTTTAAGGAACGCATAATTTTCCTTAAAACATGTTTTTCTTACCCTTTGCATTCATCTCACCTTACACCACCTAAAGGCTGTCCACAATAAACCGGGAACGGAAATGACAACGAGAACGAGAACGGAAATATTATTAAAATAAATGTATTTAAATGTGCGCATTCACAATTAACTACTGTGAATGCTTACATTTAAATACATTTGTTTTAAATTATTTCCGTTCTCGTTCTCGTTGTCGTTTCCTTTCCCGGGTTATTGTGAACCAGCCTTAATACCTATGTATGGGGTATGTTAAAGGAGTCCATCTTTTTGTGGAATTATGAAAAAAGATAGTGACTTTCTTTCGCCAGCTGCAGCAACCTCTTTGTGAAAATTAATTGCATATACCTACAGTATTTAAACTGTAGGAATGGTAAATGAAGTCAGATTACTTACATTTGGGATTACAAATAATGTCTTGGTTGTGCAGGAATGTAAGTTTATGTTCTTATTGAGATGCATAGGCCATATTATTTCGTTTAGGTGATGTAGGGTAAAGTTACCTAATTCCGTGATACTTCTAATCCCGTGATAGGTTTTTAAAATTGAATGTCAGTCAATGCTTTTCCCTTCGAGCATAGCGCCAGACATCTTTCTCGAAAGAGTAAATCTTTCGCCTACTTTTGAGACATCGGTGAACTTCCTAGCAAGATACCCATTCCCACGACATTCAGTGAAAAAACCGTATCACGGAATTAGGCAACTTTACCCTACATGTCTTTTGGTTAATAGATCAAGAAAATAAAATATGAATAGTAATATAATTCATTCACAGTAAGGTAAAGAGTTGGATTACTACGAAATGCGTAATGAGAAAGTAGTATCATCTTCGTGACACGCATTTTATTTGTTATACCGTGATTCTTGGGGTTTTGTATGTTCGAAGTAGAATAATGCGTGCGCTTAGAAGTTGTGACGCTAGTTTAACCTGGTCGAGTTGGCCTCGCACCTGTTTCGTCACTACTGTTGCTTATTTTGTTGATCTACTGCTACACCAACACTAGTCGCCAGGTGGCACTGGGACTGCCAACGTAACCGAGCTGCATACTAATACTTCCCCACTCTCGGTCTCTCTCGTTTTTTATTTCCCCCCGAGATTGATTTCCGTTGTCTGCCGTGCAATGCAAAATACCCTACGACTACGTTGTGTGTCAAGTGCGAATGCTGCTGCATCTGACCCTTGGCAAAGTTCCTGCATGCTAATCCGGAGCCTCTGTTGCGAAACGGTATTCAATGCTCCATTCAGCAGTCACATACCTTACACTCGTCTTCAACGACCAACAGGACTCGGTGCTGATTCTTTAAATTCCTTCAGCCTCTCCATTCGTGATTTTTCCTATCCTTCGAGATAAATTCTGTAAACGTAAAGTATTAGTACAAACCTGACCCACCGTTAACCGAACGGTTGGAACGTCAGCTTCCACTCCAGGCATTTGGGATCAGATCCGGGATAGTTCAAGTGAATTTGGACAGTTTTCTTGGGGTACTCCCATTCTGCCGTAATTCCACCAAATATTCATTCATTATTCACTGAGATTCATAAAATAAATAGACGAAAATATTGGCACTTCCATTGTAACATGTCCACGAATCTGATGATCGGCAAGGGGCGCTATGATTATTACTCATTGCCAGGGTGCGGATTAACGGGGGGATGGGAGGATTTCCCTCCCTGTTGAAAAGTTATCCCCCTCTCATAAATTCAAATTAACATCCCTGCCGGAGTTAACTTCTATCTGCCCATCACAAAATATAATTTTATTGTATTAATACGAGTATACTTTATAAAGTATAAAGTAAGAAAATAAAATAATATTGTTGTATTATTACCGACAAGCTGACAACAATCAATGACTTATGAATTACATATCTTATCCCTTAAGCCTGCTCATGGATATAATTATTATCAGGGAACGGATTTATATGGACTAAAAATATATGAAATATGTAAATATATATGTAGTTATTTTTACCAAAATATGGAATTAAATATGGATTTTTACCAAAATATGGAATTAAATATGGACTTAAAATTATAAAAAAATGACTATGTACGTTAAATATTGGTACATTTTAATCAAACTAAACAAAAAATATAATGGACGTACCTTATCTTCCAATGTAGTTTCAACAAAACACAATTTTTATTGTCTGTTACCATAACAATAGGTTACAAACATTTCTTTCAAGTGCTGAAAAGTGAATCTTCTTCTATTGTCTCTGAGGATAGATTTATACTGACTAAAAGAGCGTTCGACGTCACAAGAAGTAACTGGTACATAATTCAATTTCACAATGTCTGCTGGGGATAAGTCCAAGTTAATCTTCACTGTTGATTCACCACTCATCACAGCAACAACCTTTTGTAGTTCTTCATATCCAGGGTTTTTTGAAAGTACAGTGTCCACCTTAGCTCTTACTGCATCTGCAACTTTACCTCTACCACGATTCAGTTGTTCCACAGTACTATTTATAATTTCAAAACTTTCAGATAGTGAAAGGTGCCTATTTTGGAGACTTTTGAGCGTTTTTATGATGCATGAAAATGTATGCTGAATGTGAGCTAAGTCATTCTTCACACTTATGTCACAGGTAACTGTTTTCGCAGTATCAATTGAGACTGCATCTTCAGAGTCCAATGCAAGGAGAACATTGTTAATAGAGTCTATATGTTCGGCATAATATTCAACTGCTTCTAGCCATGTACCCCATCTAGTTAAAATTGGCTTTGGTGGCAATGGAATTTCAGGGTACATTTCTTTCAACACGTTAACTCTACTGGGAGCTTTGAGAAATACTTTTTTCACTGATGAAATCAACAAATCTACTTTAGGGAAATTGTCTCTGACCACTTCTGCCACACGATGAAATGCATGCGCCACACAAGTAAAATGAGTCAATTTAGGATATACAACAGATAATGCTTGTCCAGCTTTGACCATATAAGGGGCAGCATCGCTAATAAAGAATAACACATTATCGTACATAATACCCTTTGGCCACAGGATACCCATAGCTTCGTTGAACAGTTTAACTATAGTTTTGTTATTGCACTTTTCTAGAACATCACAATGTAAAAGAATTCGTTCAGAATATTGTTCACTTAACAAACCGATAACTACATTACCAACAAGTCTACCTTCTTTGTCGGGAGTCTCATCAATGGAAACCCAAATTGAACTATCTTTAATTTCATCTCTTATCTTCTGTATTGTCTCATCGTAGATGGATGGAGCATACGTCTTCCTAAGTGTTGACTCATCCGGGATTGTATGTTGAGTATATTTTTCAAGGAATTCCCTGAAGACCTTATTCTTTAGTTTGTAGAGAGGAATATCAGCAGAGATGAGAGAACGGCACAGGTCGATGTTAAACTCAGATCTTACATTCGATGTTGTTGGTTGTGTTAAAAACAATTGTCTCTGCTTGGAATTTAGTTGTTTGTTGGCCTGATGTTTACTAGTTGTAATGTGTTGTTGCACCAGGAACTTTTGTGTAGATGATACTGCACACTGACACAAATTACAAAATAATATTTTATTGTCAGTTGATAAACCATCTTCTTTAAATTCTGAAATGTAACTTGTTAGTTTTGATTTTAAATTGACTGAATGACGTACTTTTGGCATATTTACCGTCTTTATAGTATGATTTACAAAACTGAACCTATGTGTACTCTGACTGGCATTTAACTGTTGAGCTGCACAACTGAAGTCTGTTAAAAATTTTAAATTAAATTAATACAGTTTTGTAACTTACTTTCCCATTGTTGATAGGACTGCTAATTTTCAAATAACTCTGATGTTAAAGGGATTACTGAACATGTGTTTAAATCTCTATTGTTGAAATGTATTTTTAAAAGTTAATGGAATTTTGTTTTGTTTTATTGTTAAACCTAATATAATATGGACTGTTTTATATGAAATATGGAAAATATATGGAAATTAACGAAAATATGTACTAAACTCTAAAATATGGAAAAATATGGAAAATAAAAGTAGGATTTTTCAACCCTACACATTGTGAAACATAAAGATAATGCAAAATATAAATTATATTAGCTTTATAAGTAAATATGTATTTACATATAAATCCTTTCCCTGATTATTATTATATTCAAGATGCAAGACAAGCAACTCAGTGCGACCAAGCGTTGAGCCGTATCGAATGAGGATAATAATAATTTTATGTATGGTATTCTCTGTCTAGGATTCTACCCCCCCCCATCCGAAATCATAATTCGCACCCTGCTCATTGTTCACGAATTTGATCGAATGGTTCTTAGCTGTCAGAAGAACATGAAAATAAACTGCAGTGCTCAGTCATGGAATGGAATGGAATTTCAGGAGGTGGTTACTGTGACCCAGCACTGCGATCTATTGCGCTAACCCTCAAGCTAGGCGCATTCCCATACCCACACCGGCTACTACACTGAGGTTCGCTGTATACAATCCGCGTCACTTTTTTGGCGTGTGAAATAAGTAATGGGAACGTTAAGTGCGAGTGTTTTACATTTGCCATAGTCAGTCTGACAACTGTGTTTGACAAATGGCTGATGTGACGTGTATAGGAAGTAGTACCAGGTTTCGAGCAGGCAACCCTCTCTCCTCCCATCCGTATGTCGCCAGCCGGCTTTTGGGGAATTCCGAAATGGAGAAATGTTGACGAAATTATGTAGATCTCTAATATGGGAAACGAGAGGACCCCGACAAAAAACCCAAACTGCGATCTTGTGCGCCACAAGTGTCACTATGGGTTTTTCAATGAAATACCTCATGCCTGACCGAGACTCGAACTCGGACCGCCTCCGTGACAGGCTGAAGGTTTCACCGCACAGCCACTGCAGGGGATGCTCAGTCATACTAAAATCCTAATACCCATAGTCATAATCATCATCAACTCTTGGGTCATTTTGAATTGTTTTGTTATAACGTAATTTCATTGTTTTATTCACTCGTAAGCGGTTTTCCATCTGCTTCTGGACCAGAGTTCTTAACTATAGGTCGTCGCGGCTTTCGTTATGGGCCGTAGATCCCCCCCCCCCCACAAAAAACACACACAAATAAAAATGTTAATTAAAATAGCCTACGAAACTTAAACCTTTTCAGAACTACGTTTTTACGAATTATAGTAATGCCTGCAGATTGAAGAGCTTTCAGCACTAGGGCAGGGTCAAGAAGCACACTGAACCAATGCGAATAATTATTTTTGACTTTTTATTTCATATTGACTCTAATCTCCCGTCCTTAAATACTAATAAAACTAGCCTACCTCTTTAACAATGAAAAGTTTACCTCTAAATAAGGAATAACTTATTAATACAGAATACTTCGTATAATGAATTAAAAATAATATTGTTGTAATTGCCCACATCTAACACCTTCCAAACAAGTTAAATGTTTAGGAATTATATACAGCATTTACGTTATAGCAAATAAATTGATTTCATGTGTACAAGTATAAGAAAGACAACTTATAACTTTGTAATACTTAGAAATTTTATCACTAAGGAGTCATTGAGAATAGTATGTTTAGCTTTAGTACAATCATTAATTCAGTATGCTATAATAAATTGGGGTGGAGTAGCATCATATGTATTTAATCCATTAATTTTATTACACATAAGATTGTCTAACCCAAAATATGGATTACCCAACAAATTTAATTTATACAGATTTTAAAGTAATTGAAGAAATTTATAAATATAGTTTACTAACTTACTACCACAGAACTCAAATAAAACATAAATCTAATCGACATGAATATCATACTCAAAGACAAAAGTCTACTTTCCCATTGATTGAACCTAAATGTAATACAAGTGCAGCACCCTTCACCATGGTGCTATTTTCGGCGCAAGACTTTATAATAAAATTACAAATCATTTTCCAAATTTGAAATATTATAAATGGAATCTTTTAAAAAAGAAATTTATAAAATTATTCACGATGTATAATATCAACAAATATGTGTATTTTTTACCTTTTTATTTTTTGTCGACTATACGTATTCATATTTTTATTGAATGTCATTGGTTTCTGTCTGATTGCCAATTTATATTAGTTGCGCCTTTTATCTTTTTCTTTTTTCTCTTGTGTGTTAATTGTCGGTATGAATTAAGTTAATTAGTGTATTTAGTAAACTACCTTTGTAAATTTTATGTTACGTTATTGGCTAAGACCACACCGTACAAGAGCCTGGCTCTTACGGTAGCGGCTAGACACATTTTTGTTGTATACTTTTGAATTGTACATACTTTCGTCCCATCTACGTACTTTAACGAACTGAAAATAAATATTAAAGAGAGGTCATGTAGTTACCATGGGCACGAGCGCAAGCCTGAGAAAGTTATTCTGTGTGAAGTGCCGTATATGTATTAACGACCTGATTATTTGCGTAATTTGCTGCACGTCAAGTCGCTTCCTCAAGAGAATGCAGTCATGATGCAACATTTCCTCCTCTAGATTTCAGTGGATAAGCAGTAAGTACCGGTAATGCTGAAGGAGGAGTTTCTTGTATGTGCTTGTTCCTCTTAGCGGACTGTTACTTCTTCTCAGATTCTGTGTCGGCGTTTTGGCACAGCAAATAGGGCGACTTGAGATGCTAAAATCCCACGTAAACAACTTACAGTTAGCTTTTCACTGGAGCAACTTGATTTCAACACACAATTCACAGCTATTCGCTGGGTAACTTTGAGGTTAGAATTGAAGAAGTTTCGAAATTTTGCCCGATATGAAGAACAACATGTAAAATGGTACCGTAGAAATCGAAAGGACCTAATTTCGATCTCCGATGCAGAATTTTTTAAATGAAGAGAAGTACCATATAGTATTGAAGAAAAACCAACCTGCCTTCATATTTGCTCTCTTTCTGTACATTGTAACTTTTAATCTTTCTGGAATGTAATTTGTAGAAGAAATGTGCATTTGAAATATGATTTAAAATATACACAGAAATCATCGCCGTCATCTTTCCTCTCATAGATTATGCCAAAGGCTTTTCCATATCCGATCACTACTTTGTCTTCCAGAACTTTCTCGGACATCCCACATCACTGGTACTTTTGATGGATAGTTAAGCAGTTTATTTGCCACAGTTATAATTACTTGCTAGTGGTCTGAACAAATGTGTCTCGGTAAAATGAATCCTTCGGAACCATTGTGCTGTAAGTGTCCATAGTTCTGATCATAACAGGATAGATAATCCTGCATAACAGGATAGATAATCCTGTTGTCTTATCAAATTTAAGGCTATTTCTTTTCGAATAAGTGGAAATGTTTAAAAACAATTGTAGGGTAAAGATTGGTAATATTATGATACCTACTAATAATATTATGATAGTTCTTTTTGATAATTTTTTACAATTTTACTGAGCGCCTGTAATGCACGATATTAATCAGTATCACAATAATGTAAAATAAAAATCATTATGAGGAAATAATAGGCCTAGAATAGGAGAAGAGGAATAATGTAAGAATTATGAAAGATTCGAACCTGAGCTTTTTGGTACATTGGTCCCTGTCTCCCTGTCCTTAGGCCACTCTGACTTAATGCAAAAGAATTGCAAGTGATGGGTCATGGAGTCATGGAGTCTGATGACAATGCTGTTTCAACTTTTTTAACTTCCCCAACTCATTATAAAAAGTAAAGTACGGTGTTATGATGCTGCAAAAATCGATTCCAAGATTTTCGCGGAAGTACATGACTTCAGCATTCATGATACCTAAAAACTGGTTTTGAGCATTGTATACAGCAAACGATTTCTCTTAAACTATTTTTCGGATTCTGTTCATATTCAGTATCTATGATTCAGTTTATCTGGGAATGATGCATATGAAATATAAGGTAAAAGTTAGTCATACTGTGAAACGAGTAATATTGTGATAGTTCTTTTTGGGAATTTATTACAATTTTACTTAGCGAGAGAAGGACCGGTTTTGTGCAGCAACTTGTCCATGAACATTCCCTTAATACGTTGACGCAAAAAATCGATCTTCTTCTCGCTCAGTAAAATTGTAATTAAATTCTCAAAAAGAACTATCACAATATTACTCGTATCACGATATTACCAACCTTTACCCTAATAGTGTTTAATAACAACATTCATAGAATTTTTAAAGAAAGCTAAAATCAAATAAAGAACGAAATTACATAAAAGCAATAGCTATAGTCTACTATTACCTCGCCTTTTTTATATGGTAGTGAAACTCGATAAGAAAAGTAAAAATAGAATAAAGTGCAGAAATGAATTTTCTAAGAAGAACGAAATAATACACAAAATTAAATCGTATAAATATGAAGACATTAGAAACTATGTACAAATATATTCGATAAATGATAAATTTCAACAGTACCGCATTAACTATAGGTAACGTTTAGATTAAATGCACAAGTAAGACTATTTAAACTGGCATATCAATTTAGACCATTAGGATCCTTAAGATGTAGGAAGAGAATGGAAAAGATGAAAAGATTTTCCGACAGTTCGGATGAGGAGATAGGTTTAATCCAAGAAGGGCAGAATAGGAGCAAGTAAAGACTGATATATTATACATATTTTTAAAGTAAAAACACACACAGTGTCACTCAAATTCAATAGTTTTCTATGTGACCTTTTAATTTTTTATTTTACATATAATAGTCTGACAAATAAGACTGCCGAATTAGTACTGTCTAGAGAATTTTTTTAGTGGGAACTGAGTATTATATACTATAGAATATACAAATTTAGCAGTTCTTACTATTGAACAGCTAGAAGATGGGACGCCCTCTTGCTCCTGTGTTGTTAGCCGTGAGCGAACCTGTAAAGCAAAGTAAAGTATTAAGATTGTAGGATTCTCTCTAGTGAACCTCATTATAAACTACTTACATACTAATTCATATCAATTTTAAATGACGATTTTCGTAAGTAGAAAGACAATATTGATAATTATTACATTATATGTGTAGCCCTTTTATGTAAATTTATACAACATTTATTACATATATTCGAAGCTAAATATGGAGAATATTGAAGAGTAAGGTGAGAGAGAATGAATGGTTCTTCGTTCTTTGAGATGGACCTAGGCATATTAAAGTCAAGGTAAGATAGGTCAGAACTACAGATGTTGAAAATAAATGAACATATGCACTGTGAACACACTGTAGAATTTGTCATTCTCGTGAGGATAGTATTACAGCAATCAAAATGAGGCAACAAGAGTGACTGTACTAGATTATTCTTAAGTGTCAGCGGAAGGAAATTTCGAATTTTTTGTAGTGTGTGAATTTTTATAGACTACAAATTATTATTTTACATAATATGTATGTGATTTGTGTATTGCAACTTAATCTTCTATCCATATAAATTTAAATTTTTTTAACCATATGGGATAATATTTTTGTTTATTTTAATAGACGTTTGTTGCATGAACAGTAATAATAATAATAATAATAATAATAATAATAATAATAATAATAATAATAATAATGGGACGAAAACAGAGAATAAACACGAAAGTTATATGAATACCTTTAAATCCCGGAAATTATCGTGTCAATGAGGGACAGCGAAAGTCGTGAACTAATTGCGGATGACTCTCTGATTATGCATTAAAGATGGTAGATCTGTAATACTAAAATAAATACATGAATAAATCATAGGTGCAACAGCTCATGAAGGACCATGGCCGATCAGCCGGCTGCTGCCTCAAGTCCGCATGCCTCAGCAGAGGTGAATGATCATCCAACCAGAACGGAGATATCGTATGATTAAGACGATGATCCATTATAGCTAGCACGCGGAACTGTATTTCACTACCTCTCGTAGCTCCCCAAATTCATCTCGATACTGGGTGGGCACCAATTCCATACACTGGCCAATATTTCCTAAGAAGATTCCTTCCTTATGAGGACTCGAACCAGTGCACATTCCGTAATGCGAGTCCTAAGCATGATACCACAGTCTAAGTATATACAGTCACGAAGCTCAATACGTAGTAAATATGCATCCATAGATAGTTGCTGACCACTAGGATCGCTAATATCGCCTCATTACAGACAATGCGAAATAGTACCGGCACAGTGTATTGTTCCTAGCACCCTCACAACTCAAGCTTCGTGACTGTACATACTAGACTGTGATGATACCTTAGACCACGACGCTATGGTGCGGGATAGTTATGTAATTTAACCACCATCTGATGAAAACAAACCGACAACAGCGACTTGCTTCCGATACGGCTCGTCCCTCGGCCACAGAGCACTTCCGTAATATAGGTGTACTTGAATTTAACTTTCAAACTTGATGTGGGATGCATTAATATACCGTATTGTGTTTCCAGATCACGACTTCCTCGTATCACTTAGTAGGATACTTTCAGTTGTGCATAGAGATTTATAATTGAAGGTTCTTGAAGTGCATTAAAGACTGCTTATATCGGTTTCCTTAATTGATTCTTATATTCCGCCACTTCACCATCTGGCGGATGTAGGAATTGTATTGTGTCGCCGTGAGCCTCGATGCATTGCACTCGATGAATGCAGTCATAATTCTTCATTCATTAAAAGCAGAAGTAAACCGTTATTAGTTGTGTTGCTTTTGTCGCTAGAAGTTCTGGTATTCACTCCCTTGTGCTCATGTCTTTTGTTCTTATTCTTTGTATTCGAACTATGAGTATATTATGACCTTCTCTATTCCTGTCACACTACTACATTCTGTCAAGTGTAACTGTATAATGCATTTTACTCCTTGCTAGCAACACATCTCTAGCTGTTTCTTTTTCATTTACACGCAATATGTCTATTGTTATTAGAGTGAAGAACTTATAAGAAAGATGAGAGTGGGAATAAATGAGCCGCTTTAAATGACTGTTCTGTTTTTCTCGACATGCAGTTTATTATTATCCGTGGTTGCTCAGGTAGGGTAAAGTTGCCTATTTCCGTGATAACCCTAATCCCGTGATACTTTTTTTAAAATTGAATGTCATTCAAAGCTTTGCCGTTCGACCATAGCGCCAGACATCTTTCTCGAAAGAATGCATCTTTCGCCTACTTTTGAGACATCGGTGAACTTCATAGCAAGATACCCAGTCCCGTGACATTCAGCGAAAAAAAAAACGTATCACGGAATTAGGTAACTTTACCCTACTTACGATGCTCGCTGATACATCCTATGCTTTTGTAGGGAGGACGACGGCGATAAAAATTGGTAGAATGGGACTATTATTGAACTTCCTTTTAAACTGCATACATAATTAGATATTTACAGCAGATGGACACATACCGGGTGATTCAGTGAAAGCGTGCGAAAATTACATAGGAAGTAGGGGAGCTCTACTGAATATTTTGAGATAGGGAACATAGGGTCTTTGTGAAACATTCAGTATTTTTACGCCAATTAGGCCTACAACTGTACAGCTTAAAACTTTGCTTGGTACAGTAAAATATCGTTATAACGAACGTGAATAGCCTATAACGAAATTATTTTCTGTCCTCTGCTCTTTTCCCCAGATAATTTAATAATAAAGTGTTTCAATTTAACGAATTTCGTTTTTACGATAACATCAGTGTAACGAAATAAAAATTTCGTTTCATTGTCGAAAAAATCTACTTTTTTTTAACGAAAATTACTTGAAGTGCAGGGTACAATTCGTTAGCAAGTAGGAATATATAGTAGTATTATAATACTATTGGTATTACTTAGTGTCTATTGATCACTAATTATCTAGTTGTTGTAGTATGTCAACTGTGTTGCAAATGTCTCTTAATTTTGTGTTAGTTTTTTCATGAAGTTGTTCCCTTGTTCTCCCCATTTAGTAGTTACCTATTTACCAATCACAACTCACTAATGTCGCAACATGGCGCATCCAATCACAGCTCATTAATCTCACAACATGGCTTCCCAAAAAAAAAAAAAAAAAACATGACACATCTTGTCATACAAAGTTCTTCATACAACTTTAATTTTATACTTTTCCTATGTCTTTTTTATACTATTATCTTCTCAAATGCAATGCAAGGTCAGCTTTTTTAAACTTAAAGACATTTTCCAGACCAACATGCAAAATATGAGGAATCTACTTCGTAAGTATAGTTAATGGAACAAGCATGATTTTTTAGAACGATAACTTAACGTATTTCGATATACCGAAATTTAACTATAACGAAATAATTTCAGAGGTGTCTAGGATTTTATTGTACTGATATTTTACTATGTAAAAGTTAAAAGTATTGATGTTCTGGCTGATAGGTATAGTCAGGTTGGTAGGTTATTTTGCGACGCTTTATCAACAGCTTAGGTTATTTAGCGTCTGAATGAGACGAAGGTGATAATGCCGGTGAAATGAGTCCGGGGTCCAGCACCGAAAGTTACCCAGCATTTGCTCATCTTGGGTTTAGGGAAAACCCCGGGAAAAACCTCAACCAGGTAACTTTCCCCGGCCGGGAATCGAACCCGGGCCACCTGGTTTCGCGGCCAGACGCGCTGACCGTTACTCCACAGGTGTGGACGGTATAGTCACGGTCGGGTATTTATGGAGATAGCGAAAATGACGACATGATAGATATATAATAGACTTTTACTAATCATTACGAATTAAGTGATTCTGATTAATAATATGCGGATAAAACAATCGCGATGAAAATCGCGAAATAGAGTTCTAATAGCGCAATATGAACATATTCGCGAATTATTACTGTTGCGTCGTTTTATAGCGAATTTCATATCGAGTTTTTTTTTCGGATTTTTTTTTCTTCACTTGAATTTGTTATATATATACAAGTAAACTATATTACATGGTATTCCAGGTGTTCTGATTACATTAGTGAACTCTAAAGACGGAGAATTCAATATTTCACTAATAATTTGAAAGTGTTAATTTGAGGACTGCAAGTTTTTTTTTTTTTTTTTTTTCATTTTAATTAATGTGTGTTAAATACAATCTCATTCCAACAAATATTGTCTATTGGCCATAACGCACCTTTATCAGAATCCAACGAACCTTTAATGTCAATTATTTGGAAAGTAATATTCATATTGAGTTAATACTCCAATTCCAAAATAACTTGAATTTACAAAATTTCCGTTAATCTCCGCGAAGAGTACAAATCAATCTCCAACAATTTCCACCGACACCAATATTAAAAAACACAAATGATAAAATTAATCTCCATAAATACCTGTCCCTGGGTGTAGTACATCTGTTATCAGGCAGTACGTCTCACTTGGCGTTACGTGTCACAGGAAGAACAATTGTTTGTATGTATTTGAAGTTTGATTAGTGTAATATATTACTAATCAGCGATGTATGCAATAGAGAGGGAAAGAAACTGGCCACCCTACACCAGTATTTCCTGGCTTAGTTGCCTGATGAGTGATGTCTTATTGGTGTCACTTAGAAGGTTCAAACCTGTCTTCGGACAGTTGACTAAACAACATCCAATCATTTACGAACATTGTGCAAGTGCAGCTCTTAAACGTGGTGCTAGTTTCGGCCCAAGACTTATAATAAAATTACAAACCATTTTCCAAATTTGAAATATTAAAAAAAAAGGAAGCTTTAAAAAAAGAAATTTGTAAAATTATCCATGATATATAATATTAACAAATGTATTTTTTTTTACCTTTTATTTCTGTCGACTATATTAATGTTTTTATTGAATATCACTGGCTTCTGTCGGAATGCCAACTTATATTAAAAGTGTATTTTTCTCTCTTTTTCTCTTTCTTCTTTATTCTTGCTCTTGTGTTGTATTTGTTGGTTTGAATTAGGTTACTTTATGTGTTTAGTAAGCTGTCCTTGTAAATTTTATGTTATATTATTGACTAAGACCACACCGTACACGAGCCTGGCTCTTGCGGTAGTGGCTAGAAACATTTTTTGTTTTATAAATGTAATTTGTACTCACTAGCTAGCTAGTTAAAATAAAATAAAAATAAAATAAATTGTATAAAAATTAAAATTTAGAAATATTTTACGGATACAATGTAGAATTGGTTTTCTTCGGCAAAGAAGTTCGGGGGTCGACAGGGTTCACTTTTCACTTTCCTGACTGTACACGCCTTTGGGCAGGTAACCTGGCGGTCGCTGTGATGAACCGATATGACTGCCACCTTCAAGTACCCATGCCCGTGTGCACCATTCTCGATTAAAATTTGACCATGGTTAAGTCGGCACTTGACCATCTTCAACGCCAATTTGCGGAGTATCAATCTTGATCAAAGTTAAACAAGCCAGTTGATGATGATCAAATTTGATCACGGGTGTGGGACCGATTATCTTGAATTGAACATGGTCAAGTCGAGAAAACCAACATGGCGGCACGATTTGACGTACTTGTTGGAATTGAAGATGAAATTATGTATCTTGAACACGCAAATCATTACGGAAATAACAGAATTGGTGTTATTGTAGAAAGAGTAAGTTTGTAGATGAATAATAAAAATGTTCCTTTTTTATCAAAATAGGCTAATGTTTTATATACGTTTCTGCTTTGGAAGATCGGGACTTTACTTGAGGACAAAATATTATTTAGGCCTAATTGTCCAATTTTGTTAGCATAATAATAAAGCAGTTATTCTATGCCGGTAATAATATAGCAAAACTAAATGACCATTTTGTAGAATGCGAGATTATCACTTATTAGCTATAGATTTACCGTTTGAAACTATTAAGACCTACATGACGTTTTGGACAGTTAGGCTATTTACGATTGAATTAAGAGAAATTACACGGTACCTTCCTTTCCCTCTTACTCCAAAATTCCAACCTTGTGAACACAAAATAAATGGATAAATTTCAGAACAAGGATACTTTCCTTTCCCTCTTAAGCTACTCCAGAATTCCAACCTTGTGCACACAAAATAAATTGGCACTAAAAACTTCCTTTTCGTATGCATGATGGTGCGTATTCGACATACACAGACCAGACGAATTGCTTTTTTTTTTTATTTTAAAATAATTGTTAGCGAGGTATCCGTATACTGAAATTTTTCCAAATAAATTATTGGCACTGAAATGTGTCTTTTTCGTAAGCAAACTGATGAGCATTCGACAAACACAAATCTGCTCTTTTTAGTATCCTATTTCAAGATAATTGTCAGTGAGGTATCCGTATACTGAATTTTTCCCAATTATTATCAATAATATGAAATAACCACTGTATAAGTTACGTTACAAATTATGTGGAATTATGTAAACACGTATAACTCATGTGAATTGTGAGGTTAAATCCAACCAGGTAGCCTGCTTTTCTCTTAGAGAACTTCCGTCAGTACTTTTATTCTGTAATATGGATGCATAATTGCTGACGAGTTCTAAAGGAATTCCCACTTCGAACTGTGAGAAGTTCGGTGCTCTTTTCTTTTTTTCTTCCATGATTATTGAAACTTGTTATTTGAAAACTGCGAGGATGTTTGAAAGCAGTCCGACAAACAAAAACGAAGCGATAATTGACAGAGTGCGTTCGTTCGCTGTTTTATACGCGGTAACCTAGCGCTCAGATGATTCTTCTCAAGCGAGCGTACCGTCAGCTGACGGTACTGAGTTGATCGAGGGAAAATGTCGGTGCACCGCATCTGTAACTTGATCATTGTCAAGAATTAACCATGTTTCCGTGATTGCTGATAAACGGGCTAGATGATCGAGAATGGTGCACACGGCCACCAGACTCGCTTCCCTCTGAGCTGTATGAACTCTGTGCACCGCTTAACAAGTTGCTGACGCCCTTTGCGGCCTCTTCCGACACGAACAGATGCCTGACTTGCTCACAAAAATACTTCTAAAGAATCTTATTAAATTTCACTACATGATGGCAACCGGGATGTTCACGCAGCTTCTTTTAAGTTGAACTGTCGGATGTGTCCCGCCGTTATTTGGAGATCCTCATGACCTTGCGGCGAGCGAGTTATAACTTTGCTGTAACATGCGGTTTTTAATTAATACGAATGCACCAGTGTATGAACGATTGTGATGGCTGCTAGATGTTGAACTTTTGGTGTATGAAAAAAATTTCGATATCAGCGAACTTATCTTTATTCGGTGATCTAGTGGTTTTCGTGCTTGCCATTGGATTTCACGAGTTCACATTCAGCCAAAAACGACAGAATTCTTCCCTTAATTTCCTTCAAAGTCCACGTCGTAGATTTTCGGCACGTAAATCGACCCTCCCAAGTACTAACATTGTAACTCAACTTTTTATGGTTTTGAGTTATCCTAGTTAATATGGTCTTACATTGTTTCTTTTTCTTCCAGTACTATCATTGTTTAACTCTAAACCTCCCCAATTGTATGTAAAATCTTATTGTTACTCTACATGTCTGTATACACTAATTTACACAATAATTTTAAAACTTCATTTTCATCTCCTGAAAAATGTAAGAAATTGAGTTACAATGTTAGTACTTGTTAGGGTCGAAATGAACCCTGTTGCTGAAGAAGAAATGATTTTAAACTAAGTTACACTACATCCTCGCGCAATCTTATTGTTACACAGAGATAGACGTCTCCGCAGACTTTTGATCAGAGACCGGAAGTTTAGGCGTTATGAATCATTAAAATAGGGGGCAAAAGGCATCATAAATAGCTAAAATAGGCAGGCAAAAAGGTATTATAAATAGCTAAAATACGCAATAAAAGGCAATTACAAAGACCTTGAACTAGACCCACAACCTTGCACTTTCCACAAAATGATTTCGGCAGCAAGAAAAGCTTTACATAAGTCGAATGCAAATTGAGATTCTCGACTCAATGTTGCAATTACTGTTGGAAGCAGAGAAATCTTCTTCCCAGTAGCCTTGGAAAGTGCATTTTTGTGTTTGGTTGTACTGATATGTTGCGATATGAAATATTTAGCTAGCTGCAACAACGTCGCAATGAAAACTGAAAGAAAAATAACCGTTAAAATAACGTTAGACCCGCACTCATTGTTGCCTTGTCAAATAAACACACGCAATAATTAAAACGCCTATTGTTATACATTTTTGCACGGCAGTACTCATTGTTGCAAAGAAAATATGAACTGACTGAAAGATAATAATATACATTCGGTGAAGTCACTTTCATTGTAGCGGTTATAGAAATGAATTAAAATATATCTGTAGGCAATTTTAATAATGAATTAATAAATGATAGATAAATAATAAAATAAAGGCAAACAAAGCATTTATTTTGTAAATTAGGCATTTATATTAAAAAAGGCAGAAAAGGGCAATATACAACAGTGACGTTTCAATCACAAAGGTATAATTCGTACAGATTTACTTTCAAAATGAAGATAGATTTAACACATTTAAGAAGGCATTCTGCCAAAGTTCCGGTCTCTGCTTATGATTCTTCAATAATCTCCAGCTTTCGGATCGCGAAGTAATAAAAAGCCATATTCTTGTATTGTTGCGAGACTTGTGAAGACTTCCGTTCAAGCTCATTAAAATAATAAGCTGTAGAAGACGCAGAACACATTAAGCAATATTTGGTGAAAAGTATATTTTTACAAAATTTAATTGTTTTAATCATGCAACGAATACTATTAATGCCATTTTCAAATCTTCTCTTGTCCAAAATCACACAAGAATCAAAGCTTATAAAAAATTGGCGAGATCTCTATTATCATGTATAGGTGTGAAGCTTGGACCATACATAAATGTAACGAACGCCAAATTACTGCCAATGAAATGAGATTTTTCAGAGCAGCAGGCTATACTAGGTAAATTAGACAAGGAAAAATATAGATATTTTGAAGGAGTTAAAATTGATCCTATTTTAGAGAAAATTCAAAATTATAGACAATGGAAATCCCGTGTACCACGCCAAGTAATAAACTACCGTCTTTTAGAAAAAAAACATCTTTGGGTCGTCCGCTGAAATGATGGAGTGAGACCGTGACAGGCCCCTAGGACTAAAACGTGGTAGGAAGAAGAAAGTATAAATAAATAAAAATAATCAAATCCGTTCCGCCACAGCCTTTGGAGGGTGAAGGCCTGCCAGCCGACTGTGGTCAGTACAGAAGTTACGTGGTTTGCACGATGATCCTCCCAGTCGTGATATCTGGCTTGTAAAACCTGATTTCGCCTCATTGTAACTCCTCAAATTCATCACAGTGCTGCAGAGTGGACACTGGTCCCATACACTGTCCGAAATTTCGTGAGAAAATTTCTTTCCCCATGATAACCCGATCGGCAACCATTCCACAACTCTAGTCCAAGCCTTAAACCACACAGCTACGGCGCGGGACAAGTTAGGCATATAGAAGCATAATTAAGTCAACAGACTGGCATACTTCGAACCTTAAACTTCTCACTCCAAATTAAATAAAGTTAATGCAAACTAGACGTAATTTTATCTGTGACCGAACTTAGGAAATGTGATAATCATTTACATTTAGATTATTGTCGAGGTATTTTTACTTCTTGAATTTCCTACCGATACTAAACATTTATTTTATTCGACAATTGGTAATGCTGTAGGCCTATTTAAAGTTCTCTTTTGAACCACAGACAGACGATATGGTAATAGGATAAAATTACAAGTGCAGAATTTGAAAACTGTACTTGAAGTGGGCAGATTTAAGTTCCTTCACGGTGAGGGTATGGTCCGATTAAGATATGTAAATTGTTACACAGGTCAGGGCCGCCTCTTAAAGGTGATGTATAAGTGCCTACACGGTCAGAGTAAATATGAAACAACTTTCGGTTTCTGTACTAGACAAAATTTCCTCCCACGTTATGCATACTTGGGCCCGGCAGGCAAATAATTTAGATCAGGGCTGGGCAGCAAGAGCGGACTGTACTCTCTCACGGGGAGCCATATGATTTCTCTTCATCCCCTTTCTTCCCCGCCGAACACCTCGCAGCGTTGATTCCGTGACTGATGAATATTAATCGTCCCCGTTTAGAGTCTGGATACGCTCTCGATGCCCAGCCCTGATTTAGATAGTGTGGTTAAAAATATATCTTATAATATAGGCTATATATTGGTTGGTACTTCACTTGTCATTCACCCATATGAAGCCAGTTGTATAAACCAATTTACCGACAGAGTCGTTACCCAGGGTGCTCCATAGGAGGCTGGTCTACGCTACGTCCGCGATGAGATAAGATGATGGTGGAGCACCGCCTACTCGAACGCATCCATGCATCCGATGGCTGCTTATACTGCCTGTTCATTCAATAGTCAAACACGTAACATGACCTATATATTATACCTATATCCACACTGAGCGTTAGAAGTGCCATCTAGCGACAACTTTTTTCTATTCAATGAGTTGTTCAGTTACAAAAGCTGCTATGTGAAAGAGTAAAAACAGTTTTCAAGTTAAAATTGCAAATTAACTACTAGTAGGACATTTTATGGAACTTGTAAGGTTATTATTTTTGTTCTTAAAAAACTGACGAAGACCATAATATATTTGATGCCTCTTACCATTTCAGCGAAAGAATTGTTGGAATGGTCGTTTGAGCACGCAGTATAAGCAGCCATCGGATGTGTTCAAGCAGACGGTGTGATGGAGATGCCACACGGGAACCGGAGATCCCGGAGAAAACCCCTTTGTTACCTGAACCAATACAAGTTATAAGTCGGGTTCACAAGATTATAAGTCCAGCGCTCTAGCCACTAGAACACCGTGGCGGCTGTATCTTATAATATTAATTAAAACACTATGAGGTCATTTCTTCCATTTACAATTCGTCCTTTTGCCACATCGCCGCGTAGGCCTATTTAACGAAGAATATATGAAACTGCCTTAAAATAATGAAGTTTTCTGAATAGAACCGGTACATTTTTTATGTATTGCAGTTTATTGTGCGATTTCATGTCTCTTCTGGGCTTAATTTCTAACCGGCTACAAGAGATTTTGATATACAGTATAATGTCTGTCTGTCGTGACTTTAGAACGTCCAGAAAGTTGAACATGTGTGAATAGTGTTGGAGTTGAGGGACGAATGAAAACAACCACAGATATTAGTGGTATGAAAAATTATCGTATAGGAACTTACACCACCTTTTAGAGGAACCCCGACCTGTGTAGTAATATAGGCCTACACATCCAAGGCGGTCCGTGTAGGAATTTACATACGTCCCATGGAGTAGGCCTAAATCTCCCTCATTCCTAATTTTTTTACATTAAACTTCATATAATCTCCCCATTTTCCGCAAAACATAATAGATGGCAGAATTATGGATTGTGTGCATATATTGAAACAGTTATGTGGAGATATAGAGGGACTCCCGTCACATGGGACCGACACGACAAACTTTCGTCCTAATATCAATTGATGATAAAGGTGATGTGGCGGTGAAGATGGTTGTGAATAGAGGTAATAGCCATAGTGAGAATTATAATGGTTTTGATTGTTGTGATATTGGTGATGGTGAGTATGGTGATCATGGTAATGGGCTAGTGATGGTAGTGGTGATGGGTATGATGTTGATAGCGCTGATTTTTTTCATACTTTTAATTGTCTTAATGTTAGTGGCGGTGGCATTCGTGATGTTTGAATTAACTTTAACTGCAGTTACCATTCAAGTACGGTTAAGTAATACGTCTGTAACGCAGTATTGGTAGAATGAGGCTGGGTGAGGAATTGACGTGCTGAAGAAATCCAGTCTCACTGTCGCTTTGTCTACCGTGTACGTTACAGATTCCAGTATCAAAACCCGGTTCTGTTTGGTGAGAACGCATCGGCCACTTGAACTAAGGATGCATACAGGTCGCATCTTCAGGGCAAATTAGTACGGCCTGAAGGGTCTCCTACCCTGTTTGGCCCGTTATGCCAGACTACTCTAACAATTAGACGTGTGTGTCACACATGCTTCCTCTCTATACATACAGTGTCGAGTATGCAGCTACCGGTGTGAAATGAGAAACCGAGAGAACGTCAAAATATGCTGTGATATGAATGTGTAACATATACTGTGATATGTAATAGTGAAAAATATAATTAGTATGAGATAATTTAACTGACAATAAGATAATTAATACTGCACAAAATATTATGTATCGGTACGTATAATCAAACACTGATATCAAAATCTTGGGAGAGCTATATTTTGCAGTATTCAAAATAATAATACAGTAGCGTGCAAATTAATCCGAACAACGTAATTACTTATGCAAAAACACTCAAACGGGATAAAAAAAGATCTAAGACATACCTCAGTAATCTATGTGGCCTCCCTTGTCCTAATAACAGCTCTGAGACGATTTGGCATGGATTGCACTAATTTCCCACAAATATTCTTCATTTCTTCATCGCGAAACCCTACACGAATGAGGGCAGAAATCATCTTCTCCTTTGTAGTACAATCCATTTTTTGCATTCTTCTTTTGCAAATTGGCCACACGTTCTCAATGGGGTTGATGTCGGGTGAGTTGCCTGGCCAGGGGAGTACCTGAATATTCTTCTTGTTGAAGAATTCTGTAGTTTTTCGAGACGTATTGCATGGTGCCAGGTCTTGTTGGAACACACCTCTGCCATCCGGAAATGATTTTTGCAGCTGGGGTACGATTCTGGTTTCCAATAAGTGAATATATTTGTCAGAATTCATCATTCTCTTGATAGGTATTAATGCTCCAGGCCCTTCATGTGTAAAACAACCCCAAAACATTACTTTAGGTGGGTATTTGGGTGCTTGTTGGAGATGAGCTGCATTTTTCGGATCCTTTCCGTACGTAAGAAACACGGTGGCCGTGGACCTCGAAATGAGACTCATCGGAAAAAAGTACATTCTTCCAGTCATTCACTGTCCAGTGTTGATGTAATTTTGCCCACATTAAGCGGTTTTTGCACATAACAGGGGTTAGCAGTTGCTTCTTAATAGGCTTACGAGCCCTTCGTCCAGCTTCCAAAACCCTACGCCGCACTGTTGTGACGTGAATATTCGCCCCAGTGGTAGCCATTAACTCGCGGGTTAAGTCGACAGTAGTTAGTCTAGGATTTAGTTTACTTTTCCTGACAATTAAACGATCATCTGCAGGTGAAGTCTTCCTTTTCCGGCCACAGTGTCCTTTTTTCTGGGGTGTGATGGATCCAGTCTCCCTGTATCGTTTTATGATCGAATTAACAGTAGCCAAACCGATGTGACATTCTGCAGCAATTTGCCTCTGTGTCATAGAAGAATGGTCTGCTAATGTTATAATTTTAGACCGTTTTCGTGGAGTTGTATCCATTTGTGAAGACGACAGAATGTACACAGCATTGCAGTATTAAGTCTTCAACGCAACTGAAATGCTTATAAGTACAAAACGACAGGCAAAATGTCACATATTATAAAAAAAATAATGACAGACCTTCAACAATGGAATTACAGATGTCAATTAAAGCGGTATGAGCAGCTGTGAGGCCAACAATGACAGAAAATGTAAAAATATGTCGTGTTCGGATTAATTTGCACGCTACTGTAATAATAATAATAATAATAATAATAATAATAATAATAATAATAATAATAATAATAATAATAATAATAATCCGTGGCGCTACAGCCCACGAAGGGCCAAGACCGACCAGCCGGCTGCTGGCCTCACGGCCACATGCCGAAGCAGAGGTGGACGATCATCCAACCAGAATGGAGATATCGTGTGGTTAGCACGATGAGCCCCCTAGCCGTTATAGCTGGTTTGCGTAACCGAATTTCGCTACCTATCGTAGCTCCCCAAATGCATCACGATGCTGGATGGACACCGGTCCCATACACTGGCCGAAATTTCATGAGAAAATTTCTTCCCCCATGAGGACTGGAACCAGCGCGCATTCCGTAACGCGAGTCCTAGGCAGGATACCTTAGACCACGACGCCACGGCGCGGGACGTTCAAAATAAACAAACTGTTAAAAAATACGTTTTGGAAAACATATACATCATTTCACAATCTAAGACATTGGGAGTGTGTGGCAGAAACATGAATAGAAAGAATGACCAACAGATTCCTGAAGGCAATCCTGAAATATCGCTCTGCTGGGAAAAAGACCCGCCGACCTCAGAAGAGATGAATGGAAAAGACAAGATTGTAACAGGCTTCGTGGCCTAATAGGGAAAGGATGATGATGGTGATGATGATGATGACGATGATGATGAAGATGATGATGATGATGATGATGATGATGATAATGGAAATAGAAGGAAAAATTTTGTAACAAGGGAAATACATTTTAGAATTAAAAAATTATTTAGATATCAAATTACAAAAATAGGCCTATAATAACATGGAGTTATAGAAGACATTTTGGTAAATAAATGATAATTGATACACAATTGTCATTTAGTAACTTCAAAATCATCACTTAGGCAGTGGAATTTTGAATACAAACCATGGAAATACCCAGAAGCTGGAAGCAACACATGTGTGCTTTCTGAGACCACTTCTAGATTTTAACAGACTGAATCACCAGAAGAATAAGATATAAGGAATATCTTGAACTAATAAACACAGATAAAGAAATAGAGTATATCAACAAAATTGGACACATCATTTGCAACGTATGGACGGGCACAGACTTCCAAAAGTGGCATTTCACTACCAGCCAGAGACTTTGAAATCTGGGACCACCGAGGCGTCGACGGAAGGCTCCGGATAGATATAGAAGATAAAAGATAAATTCATATGGATAGAATACAAAACTCAATCGTAAATAGTTCATCATGATGATTATGAATCATCGAATGTTCCATTTTGTGAAATTTGTGTTTGCGAAGTAGCTGTGATAAAGATTTATTTCGATGACTTGCTTTCCATGGCTACTTCTCCAATTCTTTGTTAATGCCTTATCGTTTCGGAATATCGTGTGTTATTTAAAAGGGATGTTAAAGGGGGTTGGGACTGAAATTTCGACATTCATCCATTCATTCATAGTTATCTGCCCAAAGACAGGTTTTTCACTGCAAACTCAGCATTTTTCCTTCGAGATTATCAATTTTTTTTCTTTTTATGATTGAAAATACTCCAATTTTTTTCTTTCGTAAAATATCAATTTTGTCCTGTGGCCATTTTTAAAGCCCGTGAGGAATTACATACAGTATAGGGCTATTCTAAGGTCAGTACATGGTTGTATGCTATTTTCTTGCTTTCCATTTCTTTATACATTTTATGTATGAAATACCAATTACATCTCAAATTTTGTTCGTCAGACTTTAAAGATATGCTCATAACTGTATGAAAAACTGAATTTGCTATGGGTATTAGTGTGCTTGGTGAATTTTCCCCTACTTACTTACTTACAAATGGCTTTTAAGGAACCCGCAGGTTCATTGCCGCCCTCACATAAGCTTGCCATCGGTCCCTTATCGTATGGATTCGTAACAAGTTGTTTTTTTACAGTGATGGATTGTTAGCCCTTCGCCCAACCCCCAAGCTGGAGGACCACCCCTTATCGGCTGTCGACGACTGCTTATTCAATATATTTGCAGCTACCCTCCATATCTAGAGGCCGTCTCCTCTATCCACAACTTGAGGACGCGCCATGCCGTAGTGATACGGACCCACAATACATGGGTGAATTTTTCCTATGTTAAAAAATTACAAAAAGAAGCAAAAAATAGTGAAGTGAATGGCCTAATTCAAAAGTTCGAAACTTTGTGCTGTAAATATTTAATCATATAACAAAAACCAGAGTAGTTTTAATTGTATAGTAATTTTAATTGAAAAACAAAGATTGCAATGCAAGGAGCATTATAGTCTACATGTGATGGTATAAAACAATAAAACACTCAATAAGTAATAACCTCTTTGATCTATGAAGTTCAAATTTGGTATGATAGTACATATTAACCGTGTGAATAAATGATAAAAATTTTGAAAAACTTTGCTTCCAAAATATAAAATTTGAGAATTTCAGCCTTAACCCCCTCTTAAATGATGTAGTACAATGTTAAAACTAATAACAAAGAAAGGAAATTGGCAATTAATACTTGAAACTGGAGATACCTTGAACTCCATGAACTCTGTAAAATGTTACAGGCATGTGGATTTGCTGTCGAACTTCCGTCGCAATATGGGATCTTAAAACAGGACTTCCTTTTGCCGCAGACTTTGCTTTTCCAGTTTTCACATTCAAGGAAATGCGTGTCGCCTTAGGTGTGGGAAGTAAACCGGTTCAAAAACGTTGTTACATCTTTTTAGTGACATCCGCATTCAGGCCTCTGAATGGAAGGAAGTGCAAGGAGTCCCAAGAACAGCCACTCCGAGACAGGAAATGTAGCCATAATGACACGTTTATTATTAGTTTAAAACATTTCAGAATCCCTTAATTGCATAGTCTTACTGCTGATAACTTAAAAACAAGTCATTTTCTTTCAAGGGCTGGACCCATATTTATCTTCACTTCATTATTATGAAGCACAGACAATGTGACCTGGACATACTGTATAGTAAGCATGACGATAGTCCTTCCCATGATGAAAACGGTAATTGTTTATTCAACTTCTCTTTCAACGGCAAACATTGTTGAGAAACGATGAGATGATGGTATAGCCACAGTCTAGTATATACAGTCACGAAGCTCAATACGTAGTAAATATACATCCATAGATAGTTGCTAACCACTAGGATCGCTAATATCGCCTCATTACAGACAATGCGAAATAGTGGCGGCACAGTCTATTGTTCCTAGCACCCTCACAACTCAAGCTTCGTGACTGTATATACTAGACTGTGGTATAGCTATGAAAGAGCAATAATAGAGTGAGAACGATAGATGATATCGGAGTATTCAGAGAAACCAGTGCTACAGCGTCTTTGTTCACTACAGGTTTCGCAGGATCTGTACGTGATCGAAGTTTTGTCTCCTGTGGAGTGACGTTGGCTGTTGAGTACTCTAGATTTGAGCAATCATTTCTTGAGATAACATAGAACTATGAATGATAAAGAGATACATTCTTAAAATTACATTTAAACCCAGCCATAATTTCAGTTTACATGCGTGTGGTATGCTTTATTTATACATTTAAATGGTAGGCCTACTCGTGGGTGTGGTTGATCGGTTGTGTATGCTGTGATAGACAGCGTCTTTGTTATTCTTCTAAACTCCCTAGGTTAATATTCATTCAGAAACTGTTGGTTTCCTTAGAATCATTTTCAGTAGGCCTACTTTTTTATGATATTCGTAAGGACTTATTTGCGGATGTGACAGCAAATACAGATCAAGAAGCGAAACCTGACATGTGATATGCGCTGGAGGGGGGAAGGGTGGGCAGTCAGAAAGAGTTTGTTTCCGGATGGTTAATATTACACGAATCTATCGACAAGGAAATCCAGCTCAGACTAAAACCTTGTTATCTTTCTCTTCCGTACCCACTAGTGGTATAACCACTGCGCATTATGAGGTCACACGACATGTCTTATTTCCTCTGCTGTATGTGTGCGTATGTTTTATGTGAATTATGTCTATAAGTGGCCAGTGATTATATTTAATTAGAGTTTCAGAAAATTTGAACTGTTTGTTCGAATTCAGCAGTAGACAGTAGACGTTTAGGTGTTCCACTGTGTGCTGGAACTTAATATCGCCAACGCGGCCTCTTTTGTATCTGTCACGCTTTACTACTCTAACCATCTGAGCATTGTGTCAAAAGTCGGACCCGGAAAGAACCTATGCACTTTGGCTCACATTAGCCTAGGTTGACCACATTTCCAAAATAAAAAAATAAAAAACAGGACACTTATTAAAGGTGACATGAATCAACATTTTATCTAAATATTCGTTGTTACTTGTGTTTATATAATGTCAGTGAGCAATAATATTTTAAAGTAATAAGTACGATACTGTTTACAATAACTAGGCTCTAGGCCTATAATTATCCTACATAATAGAGTAGCATGGATACTTGACTTAAGCCATTTTAACCATTTTTTTATATTGCAACTAGTCTGGATTATTTAGGTTAACTCATCTGTTTAAAAATACTTCAGGTTAATTGGACCTTACATTATATCCATGTCACTGTATTCTGAACTTGTTTCATAACAAAATTTTTTGCCTCATATTATCTTTTAACTATTTTAACATTCTCCATGAAGATGAACTGTACAATCAGCATCAGCATATTTCCTTGATGAGTGAATTTGCTCTAGAAGTGTTGGCCTTTCCTTCAGGAAACTATAGAAATCCATGTAAGACGTTTTTAAAGTGACCTTTTGTGTTGAGCATGATCTTTATTGAATTCATTACGGTGACATCTGATGGAAACAAAATGGAATTAATGTTTTACAGGATTATTAAGTAAAATAACTGATGGAAACAAAATGGAATTAATCAATGGTTTACGGGATTATTAAATAAAATAAAATAAAAATAAATATTTCAACAAGAATTTAGGGAAATGGGACGCCATTAAAAAAAAAAAGCGGGACATTTGGCTTCTCGAACATACTTTTCTCGGGACAGTGAACAAGAAGCTGAAAAAGGAACAATCCCGTTAAAAACGGGACGTCTGGTCACCCTTCATTAGCCCATTGTGCGCTCTATATATAATGGTTGTTCCAGTCCGACAGATGGCCCTGGTGGCATTCGTTAATCCGATGCTGATAGTTGGGTCATCCTGTCTCAGCCCTAATAAAGCCAGGTCCCATCCTTAGACGATTACCAACGAAAACATACGGAACAAGTGGTAACCAAGAACTAGAGAGACAACCGATTAATTTTATTTTTTTTCTAAATCCTACCCTCCCCTCCAAAAGAAAGAAAGGAGATTGAAACTGTAAAATACATTAACATATTATATCTAGAGAGTAGAAATATTCAAGCAATAGTGTTCCTTAGTTAATAAGTTAAGGCCAAGGAAAGTAAGCTTTAACGATAAATCAATGTTGGAAAATGCCACCTTCGTCTATGGTCTCTAAGCAGACGTTACTGTGTCTATTTAAATGTATTTACTGGGGTGCAGAAGAATTTCCTTTCTCCCCCTCTGTTGAAGGAATAATAAAACTACCCTAGACATCGTTTACAGAGTTTAGAAAAGATGCTCTGAATACCTGCAACGAATGGAATATGTTCGAAGTTACTTATAAAGGACTAAAGAGAGGAGAGGACTCGATAGTACAATGGGGGATCGGAAGAGGCATAACAAGGGGAACCTTTGACAACATCAGGTCGAAACCTTCTTTGGAAATTAGTACACGAGTAAAGGAAAGTGGCCTTCAAATACGTACCTGTCAATACAAAGGTTAAGACGTGGAAAATAAGTTTCAAATACTGTGTGTACAGCCTAAAATATTACCTACGTTCAAGTATTCAATAAACTTTCACCTGTCGTTAGCGAGAGCAAATCAGATACATCACGATTGATAACTTGAGTCACAGTTTATCTAGGACTATACCGTTGTTGTTTGTTAACTGTTGAACACTTGTGGGTCCACTCAAACTGAGTACCGGGTCTTCTCCTGGGCTACAAAGCAGTAGGAGCGTGGTGCCGATCATTTCATCTGAATCTACTGTCTAGGCTATGAAAACATAAAGCTCTACTTCTATGACCCCCATGCGTCTTCATGTCATGTAAAGAGGATACCTTTTTAGAGGCCTGTCATTGAAGAAACTGTGGACGATGTCGAAGAGCCGTATGTGTCAAGCACGTATGTTTCAACAGCGTTGTAAGGAGACCCACAAATTCAGATCTCAAGCTGATATTGACATACAATTTCTTGTACGAATTCCCAAGGAAGAGATTCCGAGCTGATATTAGAACATTCCCTTCTAAGATCTAAATAGAATTATGATTTTTGAGTTGGTTTATTGCTTATTTAATAGGACGATTTTTGTTTACGCTAAACTTAACATGTTTACTTAATTTAGTTAAAACAGACTTTCAGAAATTTCTGTAACCATTAAAAGAACGTTAGGTAGAAAAACGAGAAAGGAAATTCAAGTGAAATTTTATGAGTTTATGGCTATCCCACTCTTTTATGCGGAACTGACTGAAACATACGTGTTAATGAAAAAGACATGTATAGGGAAGTGAGGATGGGCTTAGCTTGATGAAGGGTAGGAATATGGAAATTGAAAAACAAGAGGGGTACCGTCGAGAAGATTTCTGCTCCCTTTGCGATATGGGAGAAGACTCGTTCCATATAGTTCACATTCTAGTCAAGTAACATACAATACAAGAAAAACGCTGTTAGGCAAATTTTTTTTTTTGAGTATTAATAGATATGTAGCCTATGAACAAGTATGTAGTACAACTAATATAAACTAATATAAAGTTAGGCAAATTTTTTATGATAGTGAAGTTGAAATGGGAAGAAGTTAAAACTAATTGTGTATTAAACTGATTTTGCGCGCCTATGTGTGTTATTTTCCTGTTTAGTGAATAAGGGTATGTTTTAGGAGAGGGATTGTGTTTAGATAGTAGTTAATTGGATACCAGTGTGTTATGTTTTGGAAAAAAAAAAGTATGTTGGATTAGTTTTTAGGGTAATGTAAGACTTGGCATAGGTGAATAAAATTGTAAAGTAAGGCAGACCTGGAGTAATATAGAATTGTAACAGATCTATCTTACAGAAATATGATGGATGAATAAATCTATCATATACAAGCTACAGAAATGAGATTTTTAAGATATGCAAAAGGATGCACAGGAAATGAGAGAATTAGAAATTACACAAGATTAAAATTTAATATAATATCTGTTAATTATAAGATAGAAGAATATAGGACGAATTGGAAAGATCATGTAACTAGAATGGGATTGGAAAGGCTATCTAAACAAGTATTCATTAAAAACCTAGAGCAAGAAGAAACATAGAAAGACCACGCAAAAGGTGCCTTGATATTAGAGACCGGAACAGATGATTTCACCTAATCTTGGAACGAAAAGGACTGATTGACTTTCAGTGCAGGTTTCTTTTCTTTTTAAATCTTTAAGTATGGGTTTTAATTGTGCCAAGATTTTGAGTCTAAAATATGGTTCTATTTGTATGTAGTTGATGTTATGCTCACCCCTACACAGCGTTACAGTGAACTGGGACCAGTTTCCAGACAAGGTGGGCGTATGTGCTAATTCCTTACTAACACAGCGAGGTACCGTTTAAAATGAGCCCACGTTCGCTCTATTTACCTGACGGTACAGGCAGCATTGTTGTGTGGGAAGTGACACGGACTGTATATGGGAGCTTGCAGACCGCAAGAATGTCACGCGACCGTCTTTCAGTCCTCCAGTTCAAGCGGAGGTGAGGACAATTACAACGCAAGTGATAGCCTAAAACCCTTCTGCTCTTGTTGGATTAAAAGGCTCTTAAATATGTAGAGGGGGAGGGAAGTCTCAGCCACACATACATACACTTTGGCTTCGTTGACGTCACATCCGGTCAGGCTAGAAAGACTGCCCATGTTTATTAACAAAAGGATTCTAGACGCCAAACTTCCGGAATTTGACTTGGACATCGCGTAAGATTTTGCTATCATCATCATCATCATCATCATCATCATCATCATCATCATCATCATCATCATCAATCATCATCATCATCATCATCATCATCATCAGCAGCAGCAGCAGCAGCAAACTCGAACAGTGTCATTAACATAAATTTGTTTGGACAATTAGCACGTGTATTGTGTATGCTCGTACATACAAATCATTCATTAGAATATTTAACATTTTAATCCGTGGCGCAACAATCCATGAAGGGTCAAGGCGTACCAGCCGACTGCTGGCCACACGCCCATATGTCTCAGCAGAGGTGGACGATAATCCAACCAGAACGGGAGTAATGTGTGGTCAGTGCGATGATCCTCTCCAGTCGTTACGGGTTGTTTTCGAAACAGTTCCACTCTAGGACTCGAACAAACTCATTCCGCAATGCGAGTTCAGACATGATGCCTTATTTACCAGTGATTTTCAATTGAGGGCTGCTGTCTTCTGGGGGACCAAAGAGCAGCTAATGTTGGATCGTGAACAAAGCAATAATAATAATGATAATAAGTTAATAATAATAATAATAATAATAATAATAATAATAATAATAATAATATTGTTAATTCTTTTAAGTTGCTTTATGTAAATTTAAACATTTTACTATTTTGCGTTAAATAAAAAATAATTTCATATATATATATATATATACTATATATATATCTATATATCTATATATATATTTATTTATTTATTCTAGTGGTTTGTGCAGCAAATGCTGCAAACTAAGTTCATTAGACGTTCAAATAAAAATTTTTCAGATTTATTTTCAATGAAGAATACCAGACATTTTGAAAGATATTTACTTCCGTAATAATAAAACTTACTCCCTCTGAATGTTTTTTATGCCAAATACTTTTTCTTGAACCTATCCACCTTCAGGTTTTGAGTTTCAACGCGAAAACCCAAGCAACAGTATCAGTGGGTTTTTCATATGGGAGTAAAGCAATAGCTATTTCAGGTCATTTTGGATTCTAGGTGAAACTTAAAAAAATGTCAGGTTTGCTATGCTTTCGAACAATAGCATAGCATCTTGTATAGCTGCTGCATGTAGAGGGTAAAATCATTTTATCCTGCTAAGAGATCTTGTTGAAATGATCGGGAGACTACATAATTTTGTAGGCTTCTTATTTTATCAGTAAGTAATACCTTTTGGTCTTTTCTCAGGAACTGAAATTTTTGCGCTCTTTCGAGCGCATATAAATATCTACACCACATCGCCATTAAATATATGAAAAAGACCCACCCTCACTTGATTAATAACTATAAAAAATATTTAATTTTTTAATAACAATATTATTATCTTACGTAAGTTTTGTAGTTAGATACCTACTATATAGCCGCCACTCAATAAATTATAGAAATGAAGAGCTAATTTAAGATATTCTCTATTCTATAACCCCAAAATGTTTCACTTTCATATCATCATAATATTAATGAAAAGTAGTCACATCATGGCATTAGATATAATAATATTTCATTTCTAATGGTAATAATGTCACCAAACCATCTCAAATTTTGTAGATTTTAATATCCAATACACCACAGCTGTACTCAGAAAATTACACACCGCAGAATCAGACCTGTAAATTATTTTTAGTAAGTCTTGAAGTTTTTAATAACCAATTGAATTTGAGCTCTAAATATGTTAGCAATCGTGCAGGTCATGACCTTCGTGTAATATCCTATTGTTTATTGTAGTGTGTGTTTTGTTTTTTACTGATATCCAATTAGTTCTCAAAACTGACGAAAGATGGATTTTGGAAAATAGGAAAATTATGTAGGAAAACTAACTCTTCACTGAAAGTCTCTATTTTTCCGAAAAGCTTCGGGTTTCAAGCTTCAAAATGAGGGGTCATTTATTAAAATCCGTTTACCCGTTTTCCTATAATTTCCATTACCAGTTCAAATTATATATATACACAGAGTGTTTCAAAAATACGGGGCATAATTTCAGGTATGTATTTTCCGCATGTAGACAATCAAAATAGTTCATTACAACATGTGTCCGGAAATGCTTCATTTCCGAGTTATGGCCTTCACAACATTGAAATTCACTGGAACGTTTTTCTTTCCGCAGGTCGTTGTCATTACAGAAGATGTTCAAAATGTCCACCTCCTGCTTGAATACAGATCTCACATCGATGTCTCATTGACCTGCGAACACGATCCCAAACTCCAGGAGAATTGCGTATATCCTCAGAACATGCCACAATTCGATTCCGAAGGGATTCCAAATCAAGCACCGGAGACGAATAAACCAATGATTTTAAATGGCCCCACAAGTAGAAATCGAGAGGGTTCAGATCAGGTGAGCGTGGAGGCCAAGCAATTGGGCCACCTCTACCTATCCATCGATCAGGAAACCTTCGATCCAAGTACTGAATGTAACCTTCGCCTCGGAATGAACTGTCAGAGTGCCCTCTTAATGTCTCCTTTGACGGCAACGACCTGCGGAAAGAAAAACGTTCCGGTGAATTTCAATGTTGTGAAGGCCATAACTCGGAAATAAAGCATTTCCGGACACATGTTGTAATGAACTATTTTGATCGTCTACATGTGGGAAATACCTGAAATTATGCCCCGTATTTTTGAAACACCCTGTATACATAGATATATTCCCCTGACACTTTCTCCTGGTTGGAGTACAGTAACTGCGTAGTTAAAACACTGCTCAACTGTTTCAAGAGACAACGCTCCGGGAAAAGAATCCAATGAGGTAATCATGCCAAGCGGAATTCGAACTCAGACCAGAGTGCAGCTCGATACCCCATGCCTGTGGTTCGGTGGTCTAGTAATTACCATGCTTATGAGAGAAAAGAGGATGCAGAGAGGGATAAGACAAACCCAAAGCACGAGACATTCTGTGGCATAATCTACAGTTTATTACATTACATTAACTCGTATCTACGACAAACTACTAACAGATTTTCTGTCTGCGTTCTTGAGAGCAGATACTCGGATGCTCGTACAATGAACTGCGTGCCGCAACAACCAGATAACAATCATCTGCCACTTTAACCGCGAAAAGAATTTCTTACAAAACTTGATTACGTGCGATTCCTTGCCACAGAAACCCATAACCACAACAGTTATTTAAGCCAGCAGTTGCTCCTCAACTCCCCACGCAATCTGTCAGTAGCTGTCATTTTTGTGGGTGTAGCTGAACCCAAATACAATGTTTTCCTCACGCATAACATTTCAATAAGCATTCAACGAAATTAGAATCGCAAAAATCAATATTCAAATCTAATAGAGGAGCAAAGGGTGCATAATAATTCTTCTGAATGAAGAAGACAACAACATAAATATACAGGGTGTAACAAGAGCTAACCGACAAACTTTGAGGAATGATATGGCAGGCAGAGAAGATGTTTTTCGTTAAAAACGTACTGTATGCTCGGTAACACATCCTTAAGGAGCTACGCATCCAAAACTAAAATCTCTGATATATATATTTTTTCAGAAATTATATTATATTTAGCATGTTCTGACAATTTACAACAGGTGTTAAAATTACGTCCTCTGAACATTACCTCATTACATTTTTGACATTCTCGTAGAATTCATCATCCAACTCTGTCTAGCATGGCAAAGTTGTTTTGGATTTATTGGATTAAGAAGGACTGAAGATGCACTACACAAACCAATAACAAACTATAACAGTGTAGCAGAGATGACAGGAACTTAAGGCGCACACTTATGCAACATAAGCGATGCGGTATGCGCTTCTAAAAAGAACGAATAACTCATGAAGGACGTGTCATCCAGCATACGTTCCATAAGAAAAAATTATCCTTTTAGTAATAATAATAATAATATTATTATTATTATTATTATTATTATTATTATTATTATTATTATTATTATAACCCATCATGGACACTTGGAGCTAGTCTCCGTGCGTTTACCTTACGGTGTAGTGCGGAATAGCGTTCGGTCTTGGTGTTCTTGAGGTTTGTGGTCGATTCTGGTGGTCGATAGTTCTGTCTGGGCTTTGCGGTTTTCTTTAATATTTCCAAGTGAATATTGGGACAGTACTTTAAAATAGGTCATAACCGGTTCCTCCCGTTTTCTTACCTATTCGCTGAAGCGTAAACTTTCCTTCATTTCACTAATTTTGTATAATAAATTCCAGGGAAATGATGAGAAATGTAAGTAATAGAGTACAGAGTAATATTACTACGATGTAATGTAAACTCGGTGTCAGTATTTTAATTGGTGAGAATTATTAATCCGTTGACTTTTCTTTTATATACAACGAGGATTTGTACAGTCCTAGAAAAAAATGGGCCGCATAATTTTACTAAGTTCCAGATACAACACATTGAGCATGTGCAGTAAACAAGAGCGTCTAAATGTATGCTACTTGTGCACAGTCTTGCGAAGCTTGTTGCCTACATTTAGGAGGACTGCTATCAAAATTCAGTTCATATTTTACAGTATTTCCGTATCTGTACTAACTCAAAGTAGTGGAAAGGGCGCAATATACCAGTGATCCAGACGACCATTAAAGGGAAATATAGCTTTTGCCAACTTGCTGGCAGGTGAGAGGCGAGGAAAGCTAAAATTAATTTACAGTGACGGAAACAGCGTCTGTGCATAGATCGTGCGGCTGTCACCAACTATACTTCGGACCTTGCCAAATTAGAAGCAAGATCTCCAAGGGCTAGAAGAAGAAAAGCCATGATATAAAATCCAGGAAGGATGTTCTCGTAACTTCTTACGAGAAGATAATTCCGAATAAAAAGTCACTGGTCCTCCATATTGGGAGTTTATTAAAGGACTGGTAACTGTTTATCTTAAAAAGAAACATGTTCAGAATCTTCAGTAAGTTATAGGACGAAACCGCGGACGCATACCAATATTAACTTTCAATGAATCGTGGAGGATATCGGTATGGCATAGTTGCGCCCCGAAGAAATCAGGTAGCAGAATGGACATGGCATAGTTACGCCCTATGGGCATAGTACACACGAAAGTGATTGTCATAAAATACGGTACAGGGTTTCGCAAATCGAAACTTAAAATCATTGTGAATTATTAATCTTTACCCTTTTCACTAAACATAACATTCATTTTAAATTAACCTCACTATACGCCACAGATGGTGTGGAAATCACTAATAAAGATGTTAAGATTGCTAAGGTCCATATTCCAACGACTCACTCATTTGAACATGTCAGTTAATAAAGTACTGCCAACTTTATGGTGTTCATTTCTACGGTAGGCTATCGATAATCACTGCATAAACAGTAGAAAAACAGTTAATAAAATACTGCCAACTTCATAGTGTTCATTTTTACGGTAGGCTATCAATAATCACTGCATAAACAGTAGAAAAACAGTTAATAAAGTACTGCCAACTTCATGGTGTTCATTTTTACTGTAGGCTATCGATAATCACTGCATAAGCAGTAGAAAAACAGTTAATAAAGTACGGTATCGATAATGAATATTAAATCGAATAAAAAATCAATAAGGATGGTTGATTACGAGGCTCGAGTTCCCGTAATGTCCTTTTCTCTACCTATTTCATCGGGGCGCAACTATGCCATGTTCTTTTTCTCCACCTGATGGGAACGGGGCGCAACTATGCTCACAAAACAGCGACCCTTTTTTATCTGCTGCATCTTACCTGACCGTGGGGGCGCAACCATGCCCTGCCCGAGGATATTATAGGTTTATAAAGATTACGTAGAATAAAGGGATGTACAAAAAAGATCAAATATGAAATATGTATTGTTTAATTTATAAAATAAAAGAATAACAAAATAAATGAATTTAGTATGTTGAGAGAATGGGTGATACAAGAATAACGAAAAGGAGGAACAAAAATGATTATAAATTCTATGAAGAGATGTATTCAGGAACTGTGAAAACGGAACAGACGAATGCCTAATCCCTGAAAGCGAAAAGATGAGGATTTGTACTGAAAGAAACGTACAGATATACGAATACAAATATGCACAGATATTGATCGCAGGTGGCTGCCATACCAGGATTGGGTACAAGATTCGCGGGATCTAGCGTAATGGATTATTTGAAGGGCGATAAACGAAGTTACTCTGCTTTCTTCGAAAGGGAAATGAAGCTGGGAGAAGCATTTTCTACATAATTAAATACGGTCTTTGATTGTTATTTTTTCCCTGACCATGCATTACGATAGATATCGTGCTTCATTAGCTGGCTTAATAATTGGCTACTAAAGGATGTTAATCATGTTATGCTGTCGTTTGGCTACAAAATTAAAACAAAAATGGCATATCTATGCTGGATAAGTTTGTGGAAGAGCTGTTTCTGTGAGAATTAATTTTTCATTGTTTTGAACGTCTCGCAAATGGTTAACGGGTAGATCAATCACAATATATAGACTGGATTGGAACATCATGGCGCTTGAAGACCACATCACCGCACGTAGACTGCGGTGGATTTTTTCTCCTTTTGGAATTTCCTCCCATTCGAAGAGTATCGGTCTGGGTGTCGGCGTATAATACAAGTCGAACAGGTTGTTACCAACTAATGTACTCGGTCGGTCCTAGAAGAATCCGCTTTAAAATGTTGATAAATATAGTCCAACCTCGTTACGAGTCGACCAGGCGCTGTTGTCTCCTGATGTGGTCATCAACCTTTAACATACAAGTTATATAAAGAGTAGAAAGGCATCCGCTCATTGCGTACCGGTCAGTTAGTGGAAATACAAGGCAGACCTGTTCTCTGGAGCCAGGAAACTGTAGCTAATTCATTCCTCTAATCTGTTTGTAGAACAAGGGGCACAAGAAATTGCATCTAATCGTGTGCAGTGAACCGCATCGTTATGTTAATTATTGGTTTAATTAACGACACGGCTTACATGCTCATTAAGCGTATGATATTGTGATGTTATCACGGCGTCACTACAGCCCGAAATTTCGTAAAAGAGTGAACTTTTTTTTTTACACTTTCGTGTTTCAAAGCATTTTGTACTTTATATTTTACAACGATTCAATAAATTTATCTTTAAATTTTATTAATGGCGGATTTTGGACGTCGCGTCGGGCGTAATTCATTTCCCACAGGCTTCACTATGTGCTCACCTAATATTTTTCTTTATTACTCTGCTTAATCTCCCCTTTTAGTCCGACTTACACACCACTCAGGTAGGGGAAGGGTATTCCTTTGATCGTAGCTAAATATTTTACAAATGGCCGACCTCTCTGGTCATGGGATTGGCATGACGCAGGACTACCGCTGAAACATTACAGGACAATCACAAGACAACGGATAAACATCGAGTCTCGTTGACGGAAGATAAATTTCTTTCATTGCCTATACCGGGAATCGAAGCTCGGACTGCTTGGTTGAGAAGATCACGCGCTACCTACATAGCCACAACGGCGAACCATCTAACCTCACGATTGGAAAAGAAATGAGAAAAATAAATTTCCACTAGATTTTGACAGGACATAAAAACTCGTTAGATAAAAACTTTTGATTATTCACTTTTAGAAAGTGATGATCGCATATTATTGACCCGTCTGTTATAAAATATAATTAGATTTAAACCTCTTCAATATACCTGAACTGTGCATATAAATAGTGTCTTATATGACATGATAGAAAATAGCCAATTTCAGTGCCAAAGTCAGACATGGTTAACTGTGCTTTTGTAGTAGTCTACTGTTGTAAAATTTCATTTTTTGAATGAGGGAACGAAATGGACGAAAAGAAACAGTCCTTGAAAGTAGTACGATGATAATAAGAAGGAAATGAAAAAATAGCTGAAAGAGGAAACGGATAATGTAGATGGAGTTAACAGCAATGTCTATTATTATTATTATTATTATTATTATTATTATTATTATTATTATTATTATTATTATTATTATTGAGCGAAGAGTAGCGACAAGTGGATAAAATAAGAAGGAAAAGTATTGTAATAAGCAGGCGAAGGATAAAGCTGCAGAGAGGAGCGATAATGAAAAGAATGGCAATGAGAAAAAGGGTAATGAGGATTTGAACGGTAATATGAGGGGAATGATGAGAGTGAAGAAAACGATAAAACGAGGAAGAGAATAGCTGAGAGAAGGAAACCCATAATTACGAGTCATTAACGATAATCAGGATAATGACTAAGAGCTTTGCAAAAAGTGGAAGAACCAGGACGATAAGGAGGATCAAAGCGATAAGGAGGATGCGCAAGACGATTGAAGGAGCTAGATGATAAAGGACAGAAGCAGGTCTGTGAGGAATGGGAAGAAAAGGAGCTGGAGAATGATGAAAAATGGATTTTGAAGACAAAGAGAAGCAGTGCGATAAGGTAAAGGACCGGAGGACTATGAGGAGAAGTAGCAGGAAATGTAAAAAGGAGTATCAGTACAATAAGAAGGAGCGGCAGGCGATGAAATGGAGAAGCAGCAGTAAGATTTTGAGGAGGAACAGCAAGACGTTAATAAGGTAGGAGAACGAAAAGGAGGAACATCAGAATGAGGACGATAACATTGAAGAGTAGCAACATTATGAAGAACAGAAAGTGATAATGAGCAATAGCAACAGAGCGATGATCAGAATTGGGAGAAGAGCAACAGGAGTAGGGCGATAACAGCAGCAGGACTATGAGAAATAATAGACGATAGCCTATTGAGGAGCAGTAGGAAAACAAAGAGGCGGAGTGTCAGAATGGTGGTAAAATGTAGAAGCAGCAGGACTATAAAGAATAGCAGGCGATAATGAGGATCAGTAGGACGATAAAGAGAAGCATCACAAGAGCAATGAGATGAAAGAGCAGCAGGACTACGAGAAACAACAAGCGATAATGAAGAGCGAAAGGACGATAAGGAGGAGCATCAGAAGGACAATAAGATGGAAGAGCAGCAGGACTATGGGGAATATAAGACTGTAATGAACTAACTAATAGGGAGCGAAAGGACGATGAAGAGGAATATTACACAACTGCAATAAGATGGAGGAGCAGTAGGGCTATAAGGAATAAAAGACAGTAATGAGGAGCGAAAGGACGATAAAGAGAAACGTCATAAGGGCAGTAAGATGTAAGAACAGCAGGATTATGAGTAATAGCAAGCGATATTGAACGAAAGGACGAAAAACAGGAGCATTAGAAGAGCAATAAGATGGAGGAGCAGCAGGACTATGAGGAATAGCAAGCGATAATGAGGAGCGAAAGAACAAAAAAGAGAAGCATCAGAAGAGCAATAAGATGGAAGAGTAGCAGGACTATGAGGTATAGCAAGCGATAATGAGGAGCGAAAGAACAAAAATGAGGACCATCAGGAGGGCAATAAAATGGAGGAATAGCAGGTCTATGAGGAATAGCAGGCGATAATGAGGAGCGAAAGAACAAAAAAGAGGACCATCGGAAGGACAATAAGATGGAGGAATAGCAGGACTATGAAGTATAGCAAGCGATAACGAGGAGCGAAAGAACAAAAAAGAGGGCCATCAGAAAGGCAGTAAGATGGAGGAATAGCAAGGGATAATGAGGAGCGAAAGAACAAAAAAGGGGACCATCAGAAGGACATATGACGAATAGCAAGTGATAATGAGGAGCGAAAGAACAAAAAAGGGGACCATCAGAAGGACATATGACGAATAGCAAGTGATAATGAGGAGCGAAAGAACAAAAAAAGAGGACCATCAGAAGAGCAGTAAGATGGAGGAGTAGCAGGACTATAAGGAATAGCAAGCGATAATGAGGAGCAAAAGAACAAAAAAGAGGAGCATTACAAGGGCAATGAGTAGCAGGACTGTGAGGAATAGCAAGCGGTAATGAGGAACGAAATAACAAAAAAGAGAAGCATTACAAAGGCAATGAACGGAGAAGTAGCAGCACTGTGAGGAATAGCAAGCGATCATGAGAAATGAAAAAACAAAAAATAGGGGCATTACAAGGGCAATAAGACGGAGGAGTAGTAGGACTATGAGGAATAGCAAGTGATGAGGAGCGAAAGGACAAAAAGAGGAGCATCAAAAGGACAATAAAATGAAGAAGTGACAGGATGACATTGAGGAGAAACAGCAGGACGATAATGAGAAGCAGGAGAACGGTAAGGAAGAGAAGCAGCAGGACGAGGAGGATGAAGAGTAGTAATAAGATGGCAAAACAGCGGGAGTATGAAGAATAGCAGTTGATAAGAAGCATATGGACGATGGAGCAGCAGGTTGATAATGAGAAGGAACAGTATTACTATAATGAGTAGTAATATGACGATAACGAACAAAGCATAATAATAGAAAAATGAGTAGGAGTAGAAACATTTAGAAGTGCAGGAGGAAAAGAAAATAATGATACGGAGAATGATGATTGTCCTCAATAGGCTAATTTATAAATATATTGAATTTATATGATACAGTTCGCAAAATTTGGCCTTCCTAAAGTACACTTTGAAGCTTGTCTGTTTGATGGAAGGGCACCAAGTCTATTGTCTTTTCAGTTTTTAACGCATATACCCGCATTGGCTTTGTTTTTACCACCCCTACCTGAGAAATGATCTCGAAGAATCGAAACGTCTCTCGACCTTCTATATCATTACGTTCACATTTCTTTTCTGGTGGAATTGAACGTTAATCGTATTCTCGCAAAGTTTCCCGCGTTTTGTTATTCCAGGGTGATACATCGCGAGGGAAGGGGCGATTGAATAAAGAAGGAACTGGCGGCTTACATCCGAGCGAATCTGTCATATATAATATTACGTAGGCATGTTACGTAGTGATCCCGTTACTGCAGACGGGTCGAGCATATTGATTGCCTCGCAGTAATTTATATTGAAAGTTGTTGCACAATCCTATACTGCACGACGGCGTTGGCAGTCCGGGCACATACGCAGCCAGTCTGCTGCATGTTTACTGCTCGGCGGCGGAGACATAACGGAATCCTGAGGTGAAGACGTTGAGAGTAGAGTTGTCAATGTAGTCGAAATGATATGCGCCACAGAAGACCTACTTTAAATTTTTGTCTTACAAGAAGCGTCGCCCACATATTCCGATATATGCAAAGTAGCCTATTAAGTTTCTCGTGCCGGGAGGAGGAACGGAGTTGCTGCGAACTTCTAACGGATCTGCAGCCTGGCAAGGCGATGGAATTTTAAGGAGAGTACACATTTTAATAATTTTGCCGATTTGAATTGATCTTTATAACTTAATATTTCATTCTGGTTGCTTTGTTGTGGGCAACGGTGAAGACGCAGTCAACGTTGGGCGGAGTTTACAGGGATATCTCGTGAGTCTTGACATCTCTCTAACTAACTTACTGACTTTTAAGGAACGCGGAGGTTCATTCCCGTCCTCACATAAGCCCGCTATTGGTCCCTACCCTGAGCAAGATTAATCCATTCTCTATCATCATATCCCACCTCCCTCAAATCCATTTGAATATTATCTTCCCGTCTACGTCTCGGCCTCCCCAAAGGTATTTTTCCCTCCGGCCTCCCAACTAACACCGTGACATCTCTCACGTCCTCTAAACAAATTTCGATTATTATACATGGAATTTGATTGGAATATACAGAGCAATGCACAAAGTTTTATTATAGGTGGCTGTGGTGATGTCTGGTGTTGAAAAATGGCGACTGCAAGATGATGCTTTTGCTGACAAACTGATATTCACCGATGCGCAATGTGCAAAAACGCAAATCTAGATGGACAAAATTACGAGGCGCGTCCATAAAGTAACTTTCCCACTCGTCCCACAGCTAGCAAACCATATGTTGCGCGAAGCGACTGCGTGTACGTGATAGAGTAAAGTCCTGGCATGGCGCATGCGCTAGCGGAACTTTCCGAGTGCTCTCAGTAGCTTCGTTGCAATGGTTGAAGATGGATGCTCCTATTCCAGCTCCCGCCGCATGTGAAGTGCGATCAGTGATAAAGTTTTTGAATGCACAGGGCATAGCGCCGATTGAAATTTATCGTCAGCTGTGCCAGGTCTATGGGCCTAACGTCATGAGCAAGCAGATGGTGCGTTGCTCCACAAGGTTGTCTGTGATGATGGTTGGCCTCCCACTGCGCTCCTTGTCATGCATATTTTGGCGTCCTGCTGAAAATTGTCCACACTAGCAACGGTAATTGAAGGAAATCGTCTAAACCTTTTTGTGCTCACGGTGTATTATTACTAGAGTTGGCGGTTTCCGATCCTGATCCCAAAAGTTGATTGACTGTTACACTGTATTTACTATTGATTATGAGGGGAAAGAAATATAAATAATACAGTTTAAGGGAAGATGATTGTTAATGGTGCATGGAAAAAAAATGTGCAATTACAAAACGAGAAAACAGACATCAAAGAAATAACATTTGCTCGAGCATCTTTAGTGTATCTGTCTCATATTCCTGTGGCCTTGAATAAGCTGCCGTACTACCAAAAAGATGGCGACATGCACTCTCTGTGCATGTATTGAGTGTTTATAAAAGTTAAATAACTAATACTATACATGTACTGGAACAAATGAAAGATAACTGGATCATGATGATATAGGCTAAGTAAAGTGAAGAATGGTAATCAAATTGACTAAGTAATGCAATCTCAACTTTTTAAAAGTGTTTGTATTCACGTCAAGAAAGTGTAAACAAACATATTAATATTCAGTCTTCCATTCTTACGCTCGTGTTCATTACATACAAAGGAAGTTATGATGCAACTAAGTTCATTGACTGTATACCTGATTCACCGTCACGCTAGGGAATCCCAGGTAATTGCTGCTCATGCCAGCCAAATGTTGATCACATGTGCTGTAAGTAGGTTTAAATAACGCGCACTGCGGAATCCCTGTTGTCCACTACCAAAGTAATGGTTGCCTTTAGGGTTGACTGAAGAGCTAATTACCTCTTCTTTATTGCATGTTTTCTGATTTTTAATGGTACAAATCTATAATTCAGTCAGTTTTACTTTGCAGAGCAGAAAATGTATTCACCCTATATGATTAATTGAAGAATATGTTAAGATTTTTCGGTTGAAATTTGATTTAATCCACCAATAGATCCAATAATAACTGATGGTCATGGGAAAAATTCGCGGCCCAGTTGAGGAGGACGAAAATTGGAGACGATAGAACCTGAAGCATACAACTGAAACTGATAATATAGCCATTGGAAGAAGGAAAGAAAGACTTCTGTGTTGGGTAATGAGACATAAACTCACACGTCTTTGATAAATGCTGCAAGACCAGAAGCAACGTGATGGCGCAGAGCCTTGGTCTGCTGTAAACTAAGACGGGAAGACCAAATTCAAGTGGATAATCTAAAGCAGGTTGCAGGTAGAGGAGTGGAGGGACCAAACTCCTTTTGAAATTTTGACGCGCCATGGAACGGAATTAATTTTCTTCTCAAGTAACTCATTAAATATGAAGTCACTACTCCTCTGTGTTGAAAGATATGTCGTAGTGTTGGCTGGAAAGATCGGATACTTTCTCATGCAGCGACGAGATGTTGATACAGTTCTAGATTTGTTACGTTTAGACATTTCTCTCGTAAACGTTATTTTTATTGTCTGTCATTGTTGCCTTCATTACTACCACTACCACTATCACCATTATAATTATGTTCATCTCCGTCAACTTTTAAACGAGGATAATTCAGATCGTTCTGTCTTCAGATTGAAAATTATTTCCATTTGCGGTGTTTGTTGACGTTCTGCCGATTTTCCATGCTTATATCTCAGTTTGTTGTTGTATTAAGACGAAACGGTGTAGCCGCGTTTGTCTGCTGATTCGAAGTTGCACTCGGGTTTTGGTTCGGTTTCCGCTTGGGTTGATTACCTATTTGGATTTTTTTTTTCCGAAAATTTCCCTAACAGTAACACGAATGTGAGATAATTCCATGATGAATACTAGGCCTCATGTCGCCAAATACCATCTTGCCATCACCAATTCCAATCGAGTGTTAATAACCTAATAGTTAATACAGCGTCGTTAAATAACCGACTAAAAAGACGGAATGGGCCTATCCTATGGTTTAAGCGAGCGAAAACTTTCTAGCTAGAAATCCAGTGAGTTTGGATTCGATTTCTGAAAGGACATAGGGATTTATTTTCCGTCAATTGTGGTTAGAAATGTCTCTTGTTTTGGTGCTGTGTTAACAGATGGCCTGATCACAACGCCAATGAATTCCACTGCTTGTAAATGTCTAATATTGATTCATAGCCCTATAAAGTGAGCAAAGAATGGATGAAAAGATTGACGGTTTTTGAGAAGAAATTGCCCATGAACCAACTGTTTCATTCATTCAGTTTCTGCCCAAGGGCAGATCTTTCACTGCAAACCCTGCTTTCTCCAGTCTGATTATTAAATATTAATTTATGGAAGTTTTTAAATTATGTACTATATAATCCAGAGACGATGAGATAAAAATTAAGATGTTATTTGTGGTGGAGTAGTTGTACAATGAGGTGACACAGATCGAAGTACTCGAATAAACTTTAAATAGTACTGTTCTGACCACCATATTTTACACCAGCGGTCATCAGCACAGTGCACCCTCGGGCTAGCGTCTCTTACACGCGGATAAGACATTACCCTATCGTGCATCCGTGGCTGCTGACCGGGTATGCTTTCTACCTCTCCCTTCTGCATGAGAGTGCATATTTCGATGCACTGCTTACCCGTTATTCATTTCAGTGAGTGCTGACGTCCACTGTTTTACACAATGTGCCAGGGACAGGGCACGAAATTGACCGGAACCTTTACGTTCCATCTTGTAAGAAATGGCTATTATCCTTTCCGATTAGTTTTAATTTGGTATTAATTAGATATGATATTTCAATACTGTTTCAGTTAAGTTTCATTTAAATTGTTGAAAATAATGACAGTGACACTGTCGACAGTGATTATTGTATTATATCATTCGTATAAGCTGTCGCTAATTTATAACACTTTTGCAGCATGTGTTTGATATGTTTAATTCTGCATTGAGTTTCTGAACAGTAGCGCTGCGTTAATAAAATTAAAAGAACTTGGCAACACTTTACCACTTCATATCGAGTTGATGATCAGATGTCATAAGCCACTTCTAGACAGTGAGTTCAATATCTTATTGTTTGAACTGCGTCATGAGTATCCATTTCAAAAACTCTCCGTAACAAAAGTTCTAGTCATAAGTGTAGGGCCGGAAATCATTCTCTTTCGCTATAATAATAGATCTATAATATGCGTCGAAGTATTAAAGACGTGTGGATTTCATTCAATTATCATTTTCGGCCCAATTAAGTGACTACCTTTCCTGGTTTCGTTTTGTGTAAATGTGATAAAGAATGAAAATTTCCGAAGACTTATAGATTATCTGAATTTTTTATACATATTAATTGATGTGTATGTAAATATTTAATTGTTAATAGCATGGTGATACTCAGGTCAGCTCACTGAAGTCCACACCTGTGGAGTAACGGTCAGCGCGTCTGGCCGCGAAACCAGGTGGCCCGGGTTCGAATCCCGGTCGGGGCAAGTTACCTGGTTGAGGTTTTTTCCGGGGTTTTCCCTCAACCCAATACGAGCAAATGCTGGGTAACTTTCGGTGCTGGACCCGGACTCATTTCACCGGCATTATCTTCATTTCATTCAGACGCTAAATAACCTAGAAGTTGATACAGCGTCGTAAAATAACCCAATAAAAAAAAAGCTCACTGAACATTCATTCCGTCGTTGTCGCAATCAACGTCACTGTATCTACGAAAATAACAGAGCGTCCGGTTCGTGAAAACGACCATTTCGAGCCCTTGCCAGGGATCAAATTCCAGTCTCTTTAATGAGGAATCAGCCGGTGACAGATGTAGTTGGGCCATAAATATGCTTAAAATATTAAACTGTTGTGTATTATAAAATAACTGTTTCAAGCAGGAAGGAGATTCATTTTAGAGAGTGTACAAGGACCACATGTACGCAGAATAGCTTGAAGGTCTGTTCTTCCCTACGCAGAATAATTTTTCTATCCGAGGGATTACAGCGACGGAGACAAGTGTCGACATTAATCAAGGAATGCGGGATGGCATCCGACTCTGTCAGACAGCTCTCACTGTCCTACTTGGAGAGTAGTGGGGGTGTTAGATGTGGAGACTGTCTTCAATATCTCTGGGGTGAAATATGGGCGACAGGCCTAAATGAGCCTGTACTTCATTAAGAGAGTAGATCAGCTGGAGTTCATCTGCGGTTTGTAGTTTCTAATAGGCATAATGTATGATTTATTTCCATTACAAAGTTACGGAAATATTTAATATAACTATTTCGTTTATATGACGTCATTCCATTTTCGACTAATGAAGTGTAATGAAATTTTGAATTCCAACCAATCACAGTCACACTTTGCGATAATTTTTGCAGCTAAATTTATCGATATTAATTTATCGCATGGTCGTTCTTTTGTTTAGTCGTTGTCGCCAACTGTTTCCCCGTAAATTGATGATCATGAATACATTAAGATGCAAATACACGGTTAAACTTTTCTTTCAACTTTAAAGCAATGAATGCAAGATTGATATTTAATATTAATTAATATATCAAAACGGCGCACCAAAATCTTCATGCATCTTAATTGAACGTACCTTTTAAACTTGATTCTTTCAATATTCTTCCCAGATTGCACGCATACGCGATTGGGATATTGAACTGTGAATCAGATCAGCTGCTCTACCGACTGAGCTACCCGCCCAATATGTATACAAATAAGTGACTAGAAATTATAGACTAAACTGCAGCGTTTCTCAAACTTTTCTGAAGTGGGGACCACTTTTTTAAGTCAGAAATGTTCCGCGGACCATCTTACTTTTGTTCCCTTCGAAAGCAAATTTATCATATATGTAGCATATTTTAATACCAGTATACTTATATTTTAATGTAAAAACAATCAATTAAAATTAATTTAATTCAATTAATTTTATATTAGTATTAACTAATTAAGTTAATGTTAATAGAAGAAAATTTATTATATCGCCATTTGCAAAAACAGAAATAAAAAAAATTAATGCAGAAACATGCCCGATTTTCTACAAGTAAAGATGCAATTTTGCATCTTCTGTTATTGGTGTACGACGTACAGTACGTGAACATTTGAATGTGCAGACTGGGTGTCAGAAAAACTCTTAAGAAAGTCTTAAATACATGAAAAGGTTCGGTACTTTGGTCCTGTTATGAATTCGGGTGGTCCCTAGCTGAGTAACAGGCACAGCGCCAGATTTGCACGGAAAAGATGGCGAGAAACACCACGTTCATAGTGCTTTAAATCCCTCTTTTGTTGCTGAAAGTAGAGTGGGAAGGCGATAGACGGGTAGGGTAAATACTTTTCATAAAATGTCAGTACTGGGAGAAAAAGTGAAAGGCGATTGCTATGTGTTATTTACAAACTCTGAGATTTTCAGCTATAGTGTGATACGCAATTCGATTGAATTTTATTTTTTCTTCTGTTTTTTTTTAATGACCACAAGGGCAGACCTCGAGGACCACAGGTGGACCGTGGACCATAGTTTGAGAAACGCTGGGCTAAAGTATAAAAATGAAAGGAACTATAACAGAAAGAAAGAGAAAACAAATAAATAAAAATAAATACATAAATACAGTACATACAGAAAATAACAATGATAACCGTTGAGTTACACAATAGTTGATGAAATGACACTAAATAAGTACCGAGTGAACATATGATATATTTACCGTACATTGACACTTGCCTTCTTCCACGTTTTTGTTCGTTTCTCTTACAGTTAAATTTCGTTTTTAAAGTGTGAGAGATGAATCATTGTAAGTAACGAAGAACGTCTGAAGCAGATGATTCTCTCGTGCAAACTCTCGCTCTTGAGGTGCCAAATATGGCAGCGTGAAGCAGTGGGAGTTTGATGTTTCCTACAATGCGATGCTGCAGAAGAACAACGGGTCTGTATTTCTCATAGCACAGTCGGATCGTGTTCTTCGACGTCGTAATGGTAATTTGTATGTAATGACTGGATTGATAATGACAATGCATACCGTTACTCGAGGTCACATTTTTACCAGACCTGAATTTTTCTACCACGAATTGTTATAAAGCATTTCCTTCTTCAACTTTTGCCTCATTAAACAGAGTTTTTTTTTATTATTCAGACATAGACAGGAATAAAGTTTACATACTGAACCGTATGGATTTTTAAGAAAAAAAAAAAAGATTTTATATTAATATACAATTGTGAGAACAAATGAACATTATACCACCTTAACAATAATATTGGTTTTATTGCTACCGCTTTCAGATTTGGTCGATGGAGACCCACCTTAATCTCTGCTAATCTGGCTACCTATTCGTGAAATTAGATGGAATTTATTAACATAAACTTAGAATGATATGCAGGGATAACAGTTTACAATTTAAATTTTGATATAGAGAGTATCGACGTGGTCTGGGGATTAGTGAAACGTTCCTTTTGTTTCGAGACTGCTCTGGCGTGGGTTCAAATCCGTATGCCTCATTACCGGTTTGGTTTTCTCCTCTGCAAGGCGAATATCAGGTGATCGCATGACTAATACTGAAATTTATATCCCCAAAATACCATCTGATCACCAGTTCCATGGATGCTAGATAGCCGTTCAGTTGATTCACCATCGTTAAATAACCTATTTAAAAAAACATACGTCCGAAATGCGGCTGATAAATTTTGAAGTTTTTGAGAGAAAACTCAAGAAAACGGAATTTTCGGCTCTGTTTTCCTTCTGGAAGAAATCCTACTGAATATTGTTGTAGCTCCCAAAAATATTTTACACAAGACGAATAACGCTAATAATTTAGTAATGCAACATATATCTCACTAAAGATATTTTGGATGTGATGCGAGCAATATAATAAAGACACGAGAGAGAAATTTTAATGTGGAGAATGGATAAAATATTTGGAAATGGGAGTGTAAAATATTTCTACTTTCCTAGCTTCCTTAAAAAATGACAGAGGTTATATCATAAAATATGTTCTTGAGTGAAATATCAGAAATCGAGAATTTGGAAAAGACCGACAGATAAAGGTTATGTGGTGCAACTTGCTTAATATATAAGGAGAAAGGAAAAGGAGCCAGAAGTAAAAGTAGGCTATAGGAACATCGGGTCAAAATTGATTGCTGAGATAAATTCGTAAAGAAAATAATATGTTTACAATATTTAATAGAATTTCAACATAAGATATTAAAAATAAGTTTGAAATTAATATTGGAATAACATCAATCCAATCAATCAGTCAATCAATCAATCAATCAATCAATCAATCAATCAATCAATCAATCAATCAATCAACTGTACTTTAAATCATGCAGTGCACAGTAGTAATATTATAAGCTTTTCGAAATCATAATTTGGAAGTTAGATCACAAAAAGTAAATGAAAACGTCAGCTGATCTGGACATGAAATAGGCTACTACGATTAAGATGTTTTGTATCACATGCACTTAGTGTGACTCAGAGATTTGTCCAGCCTAAAGAGAGCCGTATTTTATGTTTTAATCGAAAAAAATCCGCCGCTCTCAACTGGATAACCATTAGACCACCGACCACGACAATGAAATGTTGTTAATACTGTTGCGTTGGTACATTTGCAACACGAAAATCCGTGTGCAGGAGGTAAATTTGATTTACATTCCGCATTAATGGGTGGTGTCAGAAAGGTCGCAAATATTCACGAATCCATTATGCGTTAACTGTCATATGAATACAATCTGATGCCTAACGAAGTGGAGTTTCTTTTTAGCCCAGTCTGTCATTACATCGTTTTTGCGGCAGCATATTAATTCTCTGAACAGTCAAACTCGATTTAAAAGTCAAATTGTTACAACGGTATCAAACTGAAACTGCGTAGCTTAATATACATTGTAGCATAGTTAACTTACATTGATTGTATATGAAAATAGATGTAGAATACAAAACTTTTTTTTTATTCACGTTAGATTGGCAACTAGATCATTAACATTTTAAAATTGTAGTGGTTATACACGAAGTTTATGAACTGCCAGAATATTTCTTTACGCTATTAGTATTGCAAATATTTCTCTTGTTCCTCTAAGTGAGGTCTTTAATGAATATACGACCTGTGTAGTGAAATTAAAACTGTTTTCATCCTGTAAAGTTAATTTACATTCTTTCGCTTTCCCTCAGTTTCTCAAGAATATTACTGGCATGGTAGTGCTTAAAAATAAATCACTGTTGTTTTATGTGAAGTCCTTGTTTGATAACGGTAACACAATTCATTATAACCTTTCGATTTATTCTTTGTTCTACAATTTCTGCAGTTGAAAATGTCATTAAAACGAAACGTTAAATTATTGCCTGTTGGAAAGATGGAAGGCTGTTCAATAACCTTCATATCGTCGTTGTTCCTGCAATAACTCCTATGTGACATATTTATCGATTTTCAGATTTTGCTCCATTAAATAACTTAAATAGTGATACAGCAAATAATAAAATCTCCTATATGTAATTATATTTCTTTCTTTCGAAAACGTCAGAATTCACAGTCTCCCGCGGTCAGCGCGTCTGGCTGCGAAACCAGATGGCCCGGGTTCGATTCCCGGTCGGGGCACGTTACCTGGTTGAGGTTTTTTCCGGGGTTTTCCCTCAACCCAATACGAGCAAATGCTGGGTAACTTTCGGTGCTGGATCCCGGACTCATTTCACCGGCATTATCACCTTCATATCATTCAGACGCTAAATGACCTAGATGTTGATACAGCGTCGTGAAATAACCCAATAATAATAATAATAATAATAATAATAATAATAATAATAATAATAATAATAATTCACAGTCTCCTATGTACTGCTGCCATAGGATGAATAAATGTGCTTTTCCCCCCGTACTGAAAAATTGTATATTTTGCACATAGGAGTTATTGCAGGAACACTTTCTATTCTGTAGATGAATTCTTGACATTTCACAGTACTGTGTAAATATTATAATACTACTAAATGGTAAACATATTACATTGTATAAAATATTACTGTTGTTAAGGTATTAATTCTGTACATATTTCATATTTGCATTTTATATGCATTGCATTTTATTGTTAAACGTAAGAATTAGACATATTCTTTATTCTATGCTATAAAGCAAATGTCAGAATATTATGGAACGAATAAATCTATCTATCTATCTATAATTCAAAGTCAGGATATGAGTAGAAATGTCAGAAGGAAGCGAAATAGGGAGACAAGTACGTCAAGGATGCCCTTTATCACTTACCCTGTTCAACATTACTTGGAGGATTTAGTGAAGAACTGTTTTCAGAACATGGGAGGGGTAATAGTACGAGGAAGAAGAATAAAGTGCATAAGATTTGCTGATGATATGTCGCTGTTAGCAGGAAATGAGATGATACTAAGGAATATACTACTTGAGCTAAATGACAGCTGTGAGCAATATGGAACGAAGATAAATGCAAACAAGACGAAGACCACATCGTAGGAAAAAAAGTAAAGACAGTAAACTTGAAAATTCGAAGTGAGGCAGTAGACCAAATGGACAGCTCCAAATACTTGAGTTGTACTATAAGCAGTAACATGAGCTGCACGGAGGATAGAAATGGCAAAGGAGGCTTTTAATAGAAAAAGGAGCATCTTCTGCGGATCTCTGGAAAAATAATTAAGAGATTAGTGAAATGCTGTGTGTGGAGTGTATGGGGACAGAAACATGGACATTACGACGAAGTGAAGAGAAGCGACTAGAAGCACTTGAAGAGTGGAGCGTGTGAAATGGACAGACAGAATAAGAAATGAAACTGTGTTGGAAAAAGTGGGCGAGAAAAAGTAATGCTGAAATTGATCAGTAAGAGGAAATGAAGGTGGATGGGTCATTGGCTGAGAAGAAATTGCCTACTGAAGGATGCTCTGGAAGAAATGATGAACGGAAAGAGAGTTCGGGCAGAAGATATCAAATAATAGACGACTTTAAGATATATGGAACATAGCCTATGCGGAGACTAAGACGAAGGCAGAAAATAGGAAATACTGGAGAATGCTGGATTTGCAGTGACAGACCTATCCTTGAGCAGAACATTATGAATGAATCCCTCTTTCTCTTATTATTATTATTATTATTATTATTATTATTATTATTATTATTATTATTATTATTATTATTATTATTATTATTTCGGCTTTCTCCACAATACAAGTGCTTCACTGTCGTCCCACAGAGGACATATTTCACCGACTACGTTCTTTCGACGGAAAATCAGCTTCGAGATTTTGGTAGAAATAAACCTTTTCAACATTTCTCATATAAAAAAAAAATGAATGTGCTCATGCAATCAGTCTGTCCATCCATGTACAACAATTTTTTTCTGAACTACTGTGAATATCTACGAGTCAGCTAGTGCGGGAATGATGCGAAGTCAGAGCAAAAATTCCGACAATATTCGTCTCTCAGAAATTGCTTACTTAAAACACGATAATACCGTTATTTTGTAACTGCAAAGCAAGTAGCAGGTAGCATAGAGCAAATCTTTGCACAAATACTTTACAATGAGATTAAGATATGAGGACAGTGAACTGGTCTACCCCTATTGAAAGTTGAAACACAATGCGAAACCCATATTAAGTTTGTCAGCTCGTCTTTCTAGCATATGAAATACATACTTTTATAGAATTCGTCCCTCTCATCCCTTAGCCCTGGCTACACTGTGAGAGTAACTATCTTCTTCTCCTAAAATTTTCTATCCCGATTACAATAGTGCTGTTCTGTTGCAGTTTCTTTACTGAGTTTCTAGATGAAGCTTGTGTATTTAGTTTACTAAAGAAAAAAAAAAACAGATTTCTGTGGGCTGTGAAAAAAATGAAAACTCCATTATGTCATAGGCCTATGATAATTTGATAAGTAAACTCGGTGAAACGTTTGGATTTAAATTGAACGATCATGGAGAAGTGCTTGACAGAAAAAAATTCGTGTTTAGTGATACAGGAAACATTGTTACTAAACGTAGAATAGCACTTAATTCTGAGCATGTGAATACACTCACATGTTTAAAATCATGGATGAAGCAGTATTAACTAGGTGAGTCTTCGTACTTTTTTTATCTGTGTTTGCCTCGAAAATCCCCGGAGAATCGACACAAGAAATTACAAGCCTACATAATAAATATGTTAGAAAATAACTAAAATAGTATAGTTTTGTAATACAACGATACAGTAGCCATTATATACTTACTCGTATATACTACATTTTATACTTACGCTTACCACCAAACACAAATTAAATTTAACAATTTATTGTGTATTACAGTAAGTTACATTAAAACTTTTTTTTCAAATGGATCAGAGCTCGATTAATCGATTAAATTCAAATCGTTAATCGATTAAATATTTTGATCGATCGACAGTACTAACTATAATCTTATCCTTTGATTGGTTCTGGCTGATATCCTAGATCATATATGTAACAGATGACTCATCGCTATGTTAAAATAGACAGCACTTTGAAGAGAACAACCGCCAGGATCGCCACCCGTCAGCTATAAACGAACACAAGATGGCAATTCAAATGGGAATTATGACGTGACTTCTTATGTAACAACTAGATGGCAGCGTAGTAATCCTGACAAAAGTTGTTAACGTCAAAGCCTATAAGGCCGTCCTATCTGTTACATATATGATCTAGGCTGATATGTACCTTTATTGTCAGGCAGTACATCTCACTTGACGATATGTGTCAGAGGAAGAACAATTGTTTGTAGACTATGCATCTGAAGTCTAATTAGTGTAATATGCAGCTAATCGGCGATGTGCGCAGTGGAGGGGGAAAGGAACTGGCCACCCTACCCCATTATCTCCTGGCCTAATGCTTTTTGGTATCACTTCTGAGGTTCAGACCTGTCTTCGGACAGTGGAGTAAACAACACAACTATAATATTCATGAACTTATTAGAACATTCCTACTTAGTTCCCCCCCCCCCCCAACTCCGATTCCAATTATAAAGTTTATTGCAACGGAAGACATAACAGTCTTAAAATGAATCTGCAATAAACTGTGATTGGGATTTAATTTTAGTTCTGTGATCCAATGAAATAACATTTTCACCAATCCATCAGTACAGTAGTTAGTGTGCGGCATGTCTCTTGGGATTCGATCTCGTGCTCGCTTACCGAGAACTCAATCTTGCAGTCTTTGGGTGAGTGGGCATTATTCTATAGCGAATTACGTTTTTTGTGGCTGGCTTTAGTCGTGGTTTCTTTTCTTTTCTACGTCTTTTCATTGAGTTTTATATCTGATCGTCTTTTTCTTGCAGACTTATTTTACTGGTTTCCGAGTGTTTCTCTCTTTCTGGCAATGCAAAAGAAGAGTCTGTTCTAATTCCTGGCTCAGGCACGTATTCTACGGTATTGTACTCTGGATGTGTTACGCACTGTTGACGATATAGACAGGCGGACTAGCAAATGGCACCGTCTTCCGCGTTCCCATGCATCTGGTCCTGGTCGCTTTGTCGTTCGTGGCTATAGAAACCGTTCCTCGCTTGCTGGGGATATCGGGTGCAGCGGCGAACAACGTCAGCGGTTACACAAATTATTTTCCAGCATATTATCCTACTCTTCACTGTGTTTTCAGTGGTTCCGACATAGATAAATTTGACTTCTAACACTTCCAAAATATAACAGAATAAAATCTTCTGGGTTTCACTAGTTTATGGTTGTGAAAAGAATTGAATTTCGATGTAGTAATACCAGTAAAGTGAAATTACTTACCCCCGCCCCATGATAGGATTATTATGTTAACATGATTAGTGATTACGAATACTTACATGGATTTAAGATTTTCACGATTTTAGCTTAATGCGATTTTTTAAATTTATTTTTTATTTTTGCGCCGTGTTAAAGACTTAGTCCACCGCCTTGATCAGTGGATAGAGGACGCGCTTGCCAACCAAACGGCCCGTTGTTCGATTCCCGGCTTGGACATTGGAAATAATTTATCTTCCACCCACGGGACCGGGTGTTTGTCCCATGTCATGTACTGTCCTGTGTTGTCTCTGCTATGGTCCTGTCCCGTGCTGACCAGACAGTGAGAGAGGCCCGCAATACGCGCTTGTGTTGAGTGTTGGTCCAAAGATTTATCCTCCCCTGCAGTGCATTGGATTGTAAGTCTCTTTCTGCGGGTGCTACAGAGTTGTTATAAAAAACAAAAATCAATATGTATCTTTGTTCTAGCAATAAAATATTATTATTATTATTATTATTATTATTATTATTATTATTATTATTATTATTATTAAAAATTGTAAAAGATACGAAGAAATCTAGAAAAGTTATAGATGTAAAAGCAGCCAGCCTTTCTGAGCTACATACCGGCACCGTTGTCAGTTGATGCAAGGAAATGGGAACCTACCTGTTGGATTCATTACTTCATTACTACTTGTCTTCAGTACTGGATTTTTTTTTTCATTTGCTTTCCTTCGCTAATGTTGACCGATATGTAATTAAGAAATATTGGGTGTTTTTATATCTATGATATATTAGATAGGTTAGTAAAAGTACCATTTTTATACACCATGAAGGCACTTTGGGGACATGGAGATAGTTTTATGCTTTTACTTTTAGTTCGTTATTTAATGACGCTGTATCAATCTCTAGGTTTTTTAGCACCGATGTAACTGATAGAAATAAAAAAAAAATAAATAAATTATCTTTTATTTAACGACGCTCGCAACTGCAGAGGTTATATCAGCGTCGCCGGTGTGCCGGAATTTTGTCCCGCAGGAGTTCTTTTATATGCCAGTAAATCTAATGACATGAGCCTGTCGCATTTAAACACTTAAATGCCATCTACCTGGGTCGTGATCGAACCCACAACCTTGAGCACAGAAGACTAGCGCTATACCGACTTCGCTACTCAGGTCGACGTAACTGATAGATATTTGGCGAGTTAAGTTCGAGTATTCTCCATGTTATTACTTGACATTCGCTTCAAGTTTAGGAAAACCTCGGGACAACCTAACCAGGTAATCAGCCCAAGCGGGAATTGAACCCACGTCCGAGTGCAGCTCTCCGGGCTTTCATGACTTCAGCATTAAAATGAGAAAGTGTGGTCGGCACTACGCTTGACTGTCTTTTACCCCCAGGAAAGACCAGATACTCAATTTGATAGGAGGCTGAGTGAACTTCGGTGGTGTTCTGGGAGTTTTGATGTGATAAATTCCGTCACCACCTGGAATTGAACCTAGGACCTTCCAGTCCGTGGCTAGTTGCTCTACCAACTGAGCTTCCTGCCCACCATGACTGGATAAACAAACCTAAAAGTTTTGTACATGAACATGTAGAGAAACGGCCGTTAAATTTTGCCTGTATTCGTCTCATTCGACAATTGTGTTTTACGTGCAGTACAGTTGCGACGCCTATTAGAAGAATACTGAATGGATAACGAGACCGGAACAGGCCACTACGCCTATGGTCCGTCCCAGAAATCTGTGGAGTAGAAGGATGAAACAAGACCTCTGCGCAAGTGTGATGTTGGAGGGCTAGGACCAATGACTGCTCTGGGGGAAGGCATTGCTTGAACGAAGCGAGCAATCGCTTGCAGAGAGGATAATTTCTATCTGAACTCTACTCTGTCGTTTACCACGAGCATCCTACCCCTTAGCGGATTCGAGCTGATGCTGCCCGCAATAGACTCCGGCATAGATAGACGTCTCCCCATATGCGCGAAGTTACTCCTCAGATTCCCTGGGACGGACCATAGATCCTTGACATGATGATGATGATGATGATGATGATGATGATGTTATTGTTGATAATTATGGTGAAAGTTACGACGCAGGCTGGCCAGATTTATTTCCTCGTCAATTGAAGACATGTCAAAATACATTATGTCCTTAAATATCTGTTCTATTGCCGGATTTGGACCCGCGAACTCCAAACCAACAGCTAGGTCGGTAGTTATTCGATCACCGAAGACGTTATGCAGATAAATGTATCCTGTTTTAGTTTCATTCACTCGTTAGAGTCAAGAGCGTTAAGTGTGATTTCGGACAGATGGAAGAAACGTTTCATTCACTCGTTAGAGTCGATAGCGTTAAGTGTGATTTCGGATAGATGGAAGAAACGTTTCATAATATCTAGTGAAAAAATTTGTCGTAACTAGTTGAGCTGCGCAAGGTGTTCGCGAGTCAAAAGGCTGATATTAATAACCATTATCACTGAGGAATTTGAACGAACGCTAAATATTTACTATCCCAAGTAACGGCACTCCCTGATTATACACAGTCTGGGCGCAAGACCACCACTCTAAACAGCACAGGAAGAGCAGAAGAGAAAGGAGACAACCAGAATTATGAAAGGGCTATACAGTAAATAAATTACCATCCCGGTCTGTTGGATTTGCACCCATTTGAACCACAACGGACAGTACTAGAATTTTGCCGAAGAAACGAACTTTTGTGATACAGTACTTCCTAAGCGACGGATTGGTTGTCTGTACTTCACGCATACCAAGAAAGATGCTAATCCTTACGGGAAAACGAGTGAAGGCATTTCAGTGTTGCTAAATTTTCTTGTTGGTTAGAAAGAGAGAAGATTGGAAAAACAGAAAATTTACAACCAAGGGTGTGTATAGGGGGTTAGAAAAATTGTCTACCTACATTCTGATGGCTCAGTTCTAGTCTAAAGTTAGGAATAATAGAAATGATGACCCTCGTCAAATAGGGTGTATTTCTTTCCGCAGAAGAAGAGATGTTATTGAAGAAAGCTGTGAAGAAGGAGAAGGAAGGTGCAATACACTTGTCAACATGAATAAAGAAAGTTTGCAAGTTTTCTACAACTTTACTTGCAATAATACGGCTTGTACGGGAAATTTAGCATCAGAAAGCCCTGTAGTAGAATACTTAGCAGCCCTAACGACATGTCTAGACTGCTATTATAAAAGTTTACCTCAACAAGTTCAGTCAGAGAAACGACAACTCAAGTTCTAAAGACAGTGTTTGTATATCATTTGTTCATTTCAGGAGATGATACATAGGAGTACTTTGGGGAAATCAGATGTGGATAAATATTTTTCTATAATTTGTTTCGTACGCACTATAAAAATACGAGTAGTTTGGGGACCGGATCTTGACAATCTATGTCAAAGCTGATGATGTGTAATGTAAAGTAAAATATGGTGGATGCACTTTTGACTGAGTTCGTCAAATGTATTTAAAACACATTGACAAACATGAAATGTTTATCGCTTGTCAAATAACTTATTTTCTTTTCTTTAACTCTCGTAATCTCTTAAATTCACATCTATGGTCAAATTTAAAGATGGAGTTTCGGTCCATCACTTGAGTATGAGTTAACTGCTGTCAAATTGTTTGAGAAGTATTGCGCAGTTGCCTGTTGGATGATAGTACAATTTATTTTTCTGTGTATGTGAAGCCAGTAGGCCTTGGGCCTTCATGGACTGTCGCATCACTAATTTATTTGTTTATTTTTTAATTTAATTTTCTCCTATTAAAGTTAGTAATATCTTCTGGTGGGTTTGAGATTATTTTTTTTTGCATAACTGGTATCTAAACGGTCTTTATTTCACCGTCCTTAGCAACCTAAACAATGGCGTTATTCACAACAGTGAATTAAATCTGTATCTCCATGACAACCAACACATTAGCAACCATAAAATCCATACATTCATTCATTTATAACTTCTTCACAAACAACACATTACAAAGAAAAGGTGCAGGCCTACAATTTAAAATTGAATTTAGATATAAATAATGAAATTTAGATATCAGTAATGGATAACATGTTTATAGCACACGAGAGTAAACAGATTTTATGCGGTCGTGGAAATTATCACCCTCGACTTCGCCTCGGGCGCTGAAATTTCTACTCGCAGCATAAAATCTAATTTTACTCTCTTATACTATAAATTACTATTTTAATTTACCTTCCTATTATATTAATTCTAACAAATGCTTTATATGCTGGCGATTTTTAGTATAACTAACGAACAACGTACGTGTTGTAATCTTTGCTTCTACGAAAGATGCATTGCATTCTTAAAAGCTCTATAGGATTCGCCCTCTGTGATGCTGGCCGTTGAATCCGAGGTTTTCGGTTCAAATCCGGTCGAAGACGATGGTTTTTCAAATGCGATAAAATCCTTTGGCATGATTTTCTCCAAAAAGATAACAAAATTGGAGATCTATGTCATAGATTTACAAATAAAGCGATCTTTTCTTGGTAGAGGGATCCAGGCAAAAATTTGTAAGCGATTTCTCACCTACCGGTACGTCGAAATTTTGAGGAGGTATCGGTAGCACAATGGGCTCATACTAGTGGCAAAAAATACGCATGGTCTTGACTGCACATCCATTCTCAATCCATATCATTCCATGCTCTATGTCAGTGGTCGTCAGCACTCGCTGAAATGGGTAGAGCGCATGGAGGGTAAGGAACTCTGCTCCGTCGTGCATAAGGGATAGAGAGACAGCTTACCCACGAGCAGCGACGATTGCACACTAGGACTGTGTCTTGTCCGCTGGTAAGAGACGCTAGCCCGAGCGTGCAGTGTTTTGGAAAATTGGCAATTGTTAATTTGACATTTTTAAGTAAAATCTGATGAACACTGGTGAAGCCGGATGTTTATACGTGCTTGTACCTCACTGGTGTTAAACATGGCATTGCAATTATGCTAGGACTGTGGAATTTTTGGGGCTTTTAGTTTCTCGAAGTTAACACAGATTCCTGCTGCGATCGGAATTTGATTACATCTGCTTTGATTATGATCACAGGATATGGACGTCTGGTGTGGGTGTTTCCTCATGACACACATGTCTCTGAGGAATGTACGCAGAGCAGTAATTGCTTATCCGCGGGCGCTTTACAAGTGGACCGGCCGTTCTGAATGAAGGAGAGCGCGGAGAATCAATCCGTGCGTCCACGTGGATAACAGTTGTGGTCTGCGTCACATCTCTGCGTCCCCCCTTCCCACACACTTCATCTTTTCGTGATGACGTAGAGCGTCATAGTATTTTTACTTTTTAGCCAACATATTTCAGGAGAAGTCCGATCCTCCTAAGTTCTAAACCGCTTATAGCGGATTTTCGTGGGAATGTGAACATCTGCGCACCAAGTCCCGATGTAGTAAGATGGTCCCATATTCTGTAGGAAACTGAAACTGATCTGAGTGAGAGTTTCACATTATCCTGTCTTTTACATGCGTTTTCTCGCGTACTTATTTTCTGGCAAATATGACAGCACTAACTCTGTGTCTGTCATTATAAAGACATAAGTACTTACAACAACCAACGTAATTAATACTGTGATATAATGCTAGGAGTGGCTTAAGAAAATATTAAAGAGTGGCTTAGCCGCAGTGTGAAGGTCACGATCTAGAGTTCGAACACCGCTTAGGAAGCGGATATAGGGATATCCTGAACTAGCACCAACAGATAGCGCACGTGTACTATGAGGGATGCGCTTTGCGTGTGCATTTGTTTTTCGGTATATAAACATTGAGGATGTACGTAGTGTATTAGTATATAAAATACTCTTTAAGACAACTAAAAATGGCAAATTTTTGTTATGTTCCTATATGTAGAAACCAGGGAAAGCTTTTTGTCTTCAATCAGTTCCCGAAATATTCTGAATATATGCTTTAAACCTTAAAAAATATAAGTAATAAAATTGGGCCTCGAAAGTGCTAGCTATTAAATAAAAGTAACTACTTCAAGTAAGGAATTGTTGACTATAGTTTCTTTTTGGAAGAGGAAAAAGAAAAATTAATAAAACATATGCAACCTCGACAGCGAGCTATGTTAGCTTAGATTATATGCAGTAGTTGGAGTCTCCGAATTTTACGCCTGCAGTAAACTCTCGATAAACTGGAATGTTTATTATCCAGGACGATCCCTAGTGAAATCCATTTCGTGAATAATGTTTTTAATGTACTGTACCCTAATTATTAAAGCCATGTTTTAAGTTCAAATTTTCAAAATCATCCTACACAGTATTCAAAACTGCATGTCCTTAACCTACAAAACGCACTGCTAATCGTGATACTATTGCGACCATATTATATCAACCTGTGCGGAAGAGGCACCCATTCTCCTGGGGACAAATTTGGAGATCCATCTCCGGGGTAACAAGGACAAAGTCCTTAACGATCTGTAAGAGAGCGGATGAGGCAGCCCTTCAATTGGGTTTAGTACAATTGAAGGCTATGATGATTATCCTTAAGATGGCAATCCCATCACTCGTCTTACTCTGCGGAACGCCAGTAACGTACCCAGAGGACATTTCATTACTAAAAGTCTCATAGATGGAAACAGGATTGATCAAACGTTGACGACCACAGCAAGAAACAGGAATAAAGACATACCAAAAATCATTTTAGATTATAATCCAGAGGGTAGAAGAAGTGTTGGTAGGCCCGATGGATACAACTTTTAAATTGAAATCTATGAGACCGGAACGAGCCTAAATGGCTTAAGCCGTGAAATGTTGATGATGATGATGATGATGATGATTATATCAACCTATTAAAAATTGCATTTGATCTTTCTGCAACTACAGAAAAAATACAAGGAATTCAATCTCGATAGTCTCTTCCCTATAAAAAAACACATTGGTGGCTGCATATCCTATTTTTAGCGCACGGTTCTTAAATACTAATTATTAAAGAGGGCAATAACACTTTCGACATATTCCCTATTTTTTTATTCGTGCATATTGTTCTCAAAGTTTCTCGTTTAGGTTCATGAACATTCAATTTACTCGTATTTATATTCTGCATACTGCAGATTTCCCCACCCTTCTCGGGGAATCGCTCTATATTTTACAGGTTTACGTTATTATTTATTGTAAATTAAATTAAATTATGAGGTAAGAAAATATTGAATTATATTAAATTATACTAGGTTATACAAAATAATTGTAAATATAATTTTGACACGCACAGAAAACCAACAAGTGGGAAAACGTAATCAACTGTAGCATATGACAAAACATAGCCCTACAACACGTTGCGCCGCATGGAACGCTCCTGCCGTCTGACGGTAAAACTTCGCATAAGATATCCCTATTGGCATCGTGATATCCTATCACAGGGATGCAGAACTCACAGAGATAGGGGTGAAAGCATGGGAAAGCATTGGTTCCCCTTCCACAGTCCACCGGCGTTGAATGACTTCTCCGCGACTCGTCTACAACTATGTGGCGGATTACAACAAACTCGTGCCCACGGAAAAAATGAAAGTATTTCCAACCATAGTAATTAGTATAACAATAAACTGTTCTCAAATGAGATAACGTGCTTTGTGATTATTTTGAATACAGAAGTATTCATTTTCCCCGTTGCTCTTTAAACTAGTACTTTCCGACCGATATTGCTTCGAATTTCACCTCTAGACAGTGAATACAAATCTTCTGTACCTTGTCATGAGGATGACGCGTGGCCTAGAGGGAAGGAATGAATGGCGTAGTTCTGCTTTGACGTATGCTACAATTGGAGCGCAGTTCTGCATAGCTGTCGTATCATATAGACTTCACTTCACGGGAGTCCCAGTATAGTAGTCTATATATGTATAGGATTAAGTTGAAATAATAGAAATATTACATCGAAATAGAAGTATTTAGGAAGACGTTGCGGTAGCTGAGTAATCTAAATCTTCGCCCTATCATGCAGCATGCAGGCGGTTCTGCTTAGAGTCCCGGTGAGGCCCGTGATTTTTTCATTGAAAAGTCAAGTTTTAGACTTTTACACATATCCCTACTTTTTATATTGCGTTAGTGTCAGGCAACGAATGATTTGAGAAACAGTTGGGTGGATAAAAAATTTCTACAAATAAACGCTATAGTAGCTTATAAAAAATGGTCACCTAAACTCCAGCAATCTGCATAAATTAAGAAAATTTCTTTTTAGAGTTAAAATTAGATGGGAAGAGAAAGTCAAAGCTCTAACGGAGATGGAATTATAAATGTTGAGTAGTCATACGATGAGAAACTACGAAGAGTAGTCAGTGAAGTTAACAGAATTATTCTTAAGAGATTGAGCATAAAAATGAAAAAGCTAAAATAGGAGTTTTAAATACAAGAGCTATACTTATTACTTGATTATTATTATTATTATTATTATTATTATTATTATTATTATTATTATTATTATTATTATTATTATTATTATTGTAAACAGAGGGTACTTATAGGTTCAATATGTATTAGTTTTTGTTATATTTGTATAGAGAGTGATGGCGGATTAAGAACTGGAATACATCTAATCCGCCATGACGTGAACAAAGATTGATGAAATAAAATAAATAAATATCCCTACTTTTTACACATTTCTATTAAAATAATTAGCTTTTACTGTATGATTAAATATCAATTCTTTGACAACACGACAATAGGCCTTTATATTTATAATTATTGTATTTTATAAATTCTCAAGCTTATTGTTAGTTGTCAAGTGCTCGGCATTGGTAACCATCCCACAATTTAAACTTGATGATACTTCGGCGAAGGACATGCAGAAGGTTGTTCCTTTAACACAGATATGCATATGTTGGCAAAACGTGTAATTTGCATATTCACAGGCAGTGTTCTTGTGACACGGAACAGCATAAAGAGTATGGCGGTACCGCAAAGCAATTACCTGACGCTACGAATTGTTTACATCATGTCGTTTTCTAAAATAATGATGCGCTTTGAATGCCCGTCAAGTTTGTGTTGCACAGATGCTGCAGTGACACATTATTTTGTGCTTTCATGTGAGAATTAAAACAGTAGTTCTGTGCTCTTAACTGTTTTGTCTTAGTGATGGACTACTTGATGCGCGAAACGCATCACAATTAGAGTTCCGACTTCAAGTGCGACCCGTAATAATGTTGGTAGCTGAAGAAAATGATTTTGGAAAAATGTTTCAATTCCGCTTTGTTGAAAGCATTGATTATGGACAGCGACTGCAATCTTAACTTTAAGATGCTCCATACTGAATGCTTACTGTGAGGAATAAATCTGTTTATATCAGAATTGAAGGATTCAGAGCCATAGTGGGCCAAGCGCCATTTATTAAAAACGGAGAAAACAAGGGTTAACGTTATGTGAATACCATAATTTAATGAAGACTGACATGTCATTGAGTTTTAATGTGTATACTTTATATTACTTGCTATATGTTTCCATTGAATTATGGTAATAACTTCATTTTAACCCTTGTTTTCTACTGTTTTAGTAAATGGCGCTTGGCCCACTATGGTTCTGCACCCTTCAATTATTATATGTGTAGTAAACTTGAAAGATAAAAAGAGTTCACAAGTACATAGCTTTAGCCTACTATGCTTCATATCTTTACTATTGTCGGACCATCGGATCTATGCCCCTTCAGCGCTGTCGTCGTTCTTGGAAAAGTTAACGCCTCTACTCACCCCATTCCACCCGTTTCTCTCCCACTACGTCAAACAGCAGGCCACGAATCTTGCCGAATAGGGATGTTGCCAAACTTCCGTCAAACAGTGTCATGTCTCTTGAATATTGCTTATAATAATGTAAGGTTAATTATTACTTATTATTAATTTAATTTAAGTAGGTCTAATGACGCTGATTGACTTATGCAAAATGCTATTACTTGCTTAATAATATTTCTTTCCCCACTCCGTGCTACAGTATTCATGTTGAGTTGACAACACTGGACTGCAAGTGCAAATAAACTGTCCCGCAAGAAGGCTCAAAATTGTGAGTAGTGGGGGAGAGAAGGAGAGAGGGATAGAAAAGAGAGAAATAGGATTACAGGGAGAGAAATTAATTGCAGAGGCTGAAAAGGAATTAAGGTTCAGTTCGCATATCTTACGGGGGGACAGATCCGATGGTCGGACTATACTTGTGGGTACGATCATCCCTCGACAGGTGCATAGCTTTACTATGCTGCATATCTTTATGTAGAATTACTGTACGTATGGGTGGTGGGCGACAAATCACGGCACATATTCATTGTAATCATACACGGCAAGAATATGACGATGATGAGAGAAGTATGATGGCTTCATCCCAAGTCTAAATTGCTTGCAAGCATGTTGCTGCAGGAGCCGCCGAATGTCATGCTGTCGAGGTGAGGGGATTACAAGGAGAACAAGGGAATACGTCAATAAGGAGAATACAAGGAGAACGAGAGGAATACAAGAAGAACAATTGAAATGCGGGAACAAGGGGAATACAAGGAGAACAAGGGGATTACAAGGAGAACAAGGGAAATACAAGAAGAAGAAACGTACAAGGTGAAGTCAAGGAGAACGAGGGAAATAGGATAACAAGAGGAATGCAAGGAGAACAGGGAGAATATATTGAGAAGGGGAAAACAACAGCAAGAAAAAGGGAAGTAGAAGGTGAAGGTAAGGGCAACATGGAGAAGAGGGAGATACAAGGAGAACAAGGCGAATATAAGGGCAAAGGGAATAAAACAAGAAGACGATAAGTACAAGTAGAATACAAGGAGAACAAGGGGAAGACAATGAGAGCAAGGGAAATACAAGGAGAGTAGGAAAATAAAAGGAGAGCAAAGAGAATACAGTAAAAAGAAGGAAACTGCAAAGGGAAGGCAAGGAGAACAAGACGAATACAAGGAGAACAAGGGAAAGACAAGGAGAACGATAGGAATACAAGGAGAACAAGGGGATGAGAAGGAGAGCAAGGAAAATAAAAGGAGAGCAAAGAGCATACAGTAAAAAGAAGGAAACTACAAAGGGAAGGCAAGGAGAACAAGACGAATACAAAGAGAACGTGAGGAATACAAGGAGAACAAGGGAAAGACAAGGAGAGCAAGAGGAATGCAAGGTGAATACGGAAAATGCAAAGAGAAAAAGGTAAATGAAAGGTAAATAGGTAGTGACTCCGCAGTAGATTTATATGAAACTCCTTTGTTGCGGTACTACAGCTTGATATCAGACGTTGACATAATTCAATGATTGGAATTTCTCTAGACGTATACCGTTTTAGGCAGGAGTTAGTGGGACTGTCGTAATGTGTGTTTAATACGATACCGAACATCCACCGAAAAAAATCCCTCAACTAGTAAACATTTATTTCGTAGGTGAGATTCCACGACTGTGACTTTTCTGCAGCGATAAAACTGCACATTAGGCGTAGCGTCCACGTGGCTGGTAATTAAAGCTAAAAGTATATCTAAGATCGTGAAAACTGAATTTCAGTAAGGTGTCATATTTGTCGAAGAAGACATTTCAGTAATGAAAAATCTGTTGGAAGTTTAGAAATAAAACAAAATAGAATTGCTAACAAAGCATTCCAATAATTGTATTGGTATAAAATGTTGTAAGTTAAAATGTTTAAATATTCGATTTTTTACTTCACTTTTAGACTTAAAACTAAGCGGATGTGGATATAAAATTGAAATAATTCACTTTAAAATTAATTTTATGTAATTTTCGTCGTTATATACACTCGTTGTGTATTAAATGTCATATGGGTTGCAATTTAAGATGTAATAGCAGATAAATAATGGATTCTTTGCTGGTTGTTTGTTTTAATGTCTCACTCTGACACTGCATTTAATGAGAGGAACTTGTCTAGTCATCAGCATTTGTGGTAGTCTGGCGAAAACTAATCATATCCTAGACGACAGGTTCTAAGTGACAAGACTCTTCAGTAAGAAGGCTGGTAAACACGTTGGAAGAGCGTTGAACTCTCTCTTATGTCCACTTGTACGTTCACACCTATCCTTAAATGTGCGACATTTTGAAACCAAGATCTGACTTGATTTATGTTATGCTATAAAGTTTATGAATCATATTGAGTTACAGGAGTTCTTGATGTTGCTTCTCAAAGAGTTGAATAACACTTGAACTGAATGAATGTTGACATAAAATCCTGACTTTCACGGTGAGATGAAGAAGACAGTGTTGGTATTTGTGTCGCAGACCGGTAGTTCATAAATACGTTTCTTGCGCTGTTTTTGTTTGTCTTAGAGTAGCAGTTGTTGTTTGTTCTTCTGCATTTGGAATTGAGGAGAAAAAAGCGTGGAATTCTTTCCTTATTGCATTGACTGGGTGCCGGATCCGATCCCACCTTGTAAAGGTTTCTTCAAAATATGTACTAACAAAAAGGTATTTATTTTACAATAGATTTCGAGATATCTTAGTGTTTTATTTTTTAATGAAACGTATTCCTCCTTTATACCGTTAAGTTGAGTGTACTGGGAGGTAGCTAGTTCATGCTTTCATTACCTTGGCATTCGGGGGAAATGAGTGATCAGTGTCACTGTTACTATTGCCCAAAAAGGCTGTAAAACAGCGATTCTGGAAGTACTGCAAAAATACTTCCTTGTGTGCTATAGTTCAAAGTCAGTTTCAGTTCTGCGAACTGATTCCTCTCGGTTGCTGTGTAAAATATGTGCATATTCTGCATATCTTTGAAAATATAAGGAATGTTTTTTTTTTGTACAGAAAATACGAAATATATTATTCAATTACACGAAAGTTAGAAGTAATATGTTCACAGAAGAAATTACATTTTTGAGAAGTGTGAAAGGCTGAAAGTAAAGAATTTTAAGAAATAAAGTGCACAACAAAATGAGAAAAAAACTGGCAACGATGAACGTTGCACTTACAAGGAATGTCCTACTCAGTGGTGTCACTATAACTTTCTTAGTTGGTTATTTAACGGCTTTGTATCAACTACTAGGTTATTGATCATCGATGCTATTAGTGATATAGAGATGGTGTTATGGCGAGTGAAGCCGAGGTTTCGTCATGTGATTACCTGACATTCGTCTTGCGGTTGGGGAATATTTAAGAAAAAAAGAAACCCAACCAGATAATCAGCTTGAGCGGAAGTTGAACCCAATCTCGAGCGCAACGTGTCTGCCGCCTGAGCAATGCCCGTGATTGCACGATAACATCCGCAGACCCCATAAAATTGAAGGTCCTTTAAATCGGGAAACATAAATTTTCTAAATGACTCTTGAATTTTGATAGCTGGTGCATTGGAGTAGTTGTAGGCCTATTCAATGTGTAATTTGATGGCAAGGAAAATGTTTCAATCTGAATCAAATTTGTTATTCAATGAAAGTATTTTTGTAAACGTTCACGTACACGAACAGTCTACATGCAACCACTTCAACGAAACAGTTCTTACTCTTTTTCAGTCGGTCAAATTGTTAACTATACAAAACTGATAGTTATTTATATAAACAGTTTGCGTATGTTGGTGCAATAAATGATATAACTACTTTTGTGTAACTTCATTTGGGAAAGTGAATGTATAAGAATTGTTATAAATTATTTATTCGTTTAGTAGTGTGTTATATGAAAGCTCCTGACTTGGAGTTTTTAGCATACGGTTTTAAAGACCAGCAGACAACCTTTCGCTGAATTCCAGTGTAAAGTAGGTGTATCGTGCGCTCTGAATAGATTTGTAAACATTCAAGGCACACTGTTAGCCGAATGACTAATGAATCTGCTCTCCGAAGGACCCAGTTTCAGATCTCGGTCAATACAAATGGAATTTGTAGTGGAGGACGAAGTATTAGAATAAATTATTTCTAGATGATAAAGATTTTCTTATCACAGCACTAGTTTGGCATTTTAATATCAGTATTTCTGAGCCGGGGCACCAATCTGGCCACTTAAACTTCTTTTAGTGCCTCGACTAATACCTTCGTGATATCTTTGGCCTTATAGTTTGCGAGTCGATTAATTGTTTGTATGCATCTGAAGTCTGACTAGTGTTTATATAGCTGGTCGGCGATGTATGCAGTGGAGGGGGAAAGGAACTGGCCACCCTACCCCATTATCTCATGGCCTAGTTGCCTCATAAGTGGTGCCTTCTTGGTATCACTTGTGAGGTTCAGACTTGTCTTCGAACAGTTGACTAAACAACAACAACAATAGGCTATGTAAATTGTTACCTGAATAAAACATTTATTTCGGTTTCTTTTGAAGAGTAGAGGATTTATTTTATATACAATTATAGTGGTCCTGGTACTGTTTAATTTGATCGTTGGATAGCGAGAATACTGTTGTACGTGAAGAGAAAATGCATCCCAGTTTCAGAACCAAGACATTTCAAAAAGCTTACAGGATTTTGCATGCTTTGGGGTATTTACGCTATGATGTGGTGAATTCGCCTGTATTATTTTAAATGGTGATTCAGTGTCTTTGAAAATCTGTGGTATGTCCATCAAAATTTTTATCTATAAGACGGAAAGCAATGTTATGTTGTTAAGAAGTGATATAAATTGGACTTTACCCTTTGCTGTTGGTGAATTAAGAATTCATAACGTTTCGAGGATAGAGTCAATCTCCGAAATACTGTAAATTTCTTATTCATTATCAGTAGAAAATATCCAATCTATAGGCAACCTTTTCTTCAAAATTTTGTCAGATACTGATATAGTCCGATTTTAATTTAATAGCGGAGCTAGCAATTTCTTATGGTGTAAGGTAGGAGTCGATCTTACCCCCCTCCCTTCGAAATTTGAAGTGGCACCCCTATATTATGATACTGAAATTTGAAAGCTCGTATATTTTGTTTTCTATCGTCGCCTGGCAACCTGAATTTTTGTTATTGTCAGTTGGTTAAAGGATGGAAAAACAGTTTATTTTGGTAATTTTCTAAATTTAATTCACTAAATTTACTAAATTAAAAGTTCAAAATGTACCCAATTGTCGGTTAGAGAGTAATACAGCCTATTTTGGAACTCTTCTACATAGCATTGCCATAGTAAGTAAGGTAAATCTAAACGTCGGCTTTTATTATCTTCTATTCTGTTTCAAATCATTAAAGAATAGTTTTATAATACACACCATGTTGTTGTTTAGTCAGCTTTCCGAAGACAGGTCTGAACTTCACAAGTGATACCAACATGGCGCCATTTATGAGACAACTAGGCCAGGAGATAATGGGATAGGGTGGCCAGTTCCTTCCCCATTAGCTACATATTACACTAATCAGGCTTCGGCTATATACAAACAATTCTTCTTCCTCTGACACATAATATTCCTTAATATTAATTTGTGTTACTACTACCTGAAATAACCTGTAATCAACAATAGTTTTTGTAGTTTTATTCTCTTCAGCTCTAGTCAGTAATAACAACAATCTAAGTTTCCAGAAGACGATATAAAACAAAAGATGTGAGACCAAATGAATGAATGATATTTATTGAATATTCTTTCAAATTTAAGTATCATAACTGCCTACTGAAGGATGCACTGGTAGGAATGGTGAACTGGAGAAAAGTTCGGGCAGGAAAAGATATCGCATGATAGACAACATAGACATACAAATCGTATGCGGGAACTAAGAGAAAGTTGGAAATTAGGAAGGATTGGAAAATGCTGAATTTGCAGTGAAAGACCTGCCCTTGGGTAGGAAACTGTGAATATATATATATATTTCAAATGCAATTAACACTGGTTGTAAACTTTCCCCCCAATATCTAAATTGACGTGTTTTATTTTAATTAAATTTAGTTGAAAAAATAGTTGTTTAGACAGGGAAGTTTTGAAATGGAAGCCCGTTACACCGTTTTAGAAAAATACATATAAAAAGAAGGAAAAACCTAAAATGCAATTAACACTGGTTTTAAACTTACCCCTTGGTATCTAAATTGACGTGTTTTTTTAATTAAATGTAATTTAAATAAATAATTGTTCAGACTGGGAGGTTTTGAAATGAAAGCTCGGTATACTGCTGTAAAAACACATAGGCGTATAAAAACATCACATTTCTGAAAGACAGCTACTTCGAAAATTATATCAATGGTAGAAGTAATATCTAATGCATGGGTATCCAAACGCCTATAGAACCAGAAGATATTGCACGCCAAGCATGCTCTGCTAAGGTCAATAACTTTCCATATAAAATAGGAAAAACGACCTTAAAGAATATGCGCTGCGGGTTGCTTACTCCAGGGTTTGCCTCGTATGAGTTACAATTGGACATCTATGATCTAATGTAAGAGTGTCACGAAGTAGCATTTGTTTGTTTAAGTTACTCTATTCGAGAAGCAGATATATTAAAGCACGAAGGATTAATAGGCTTGGTTATTTTTATTTAATAAGAATTAATTCCCACAGAATTTATTGTACAAAAAGATTATATAGTATGTAACAGCAGCGAGACATCGTAAAGGGAGACCTTTGTGGAGATATAAACATTTGAAGAAAAAAAACCACGGGAAATAAATCGCTGGAGACAAGAATGGCTGGAACAAATTGCGTAGGAAAACCGAAACACATAAGAGGTTGTAAAGTTGAAGGAAGAGAAAGTTGGTATAGTCCAAATGTAGACATAAAGGAAGGTCAAGGTCCGAAGAGGGAGGCATGAGCAGGAATTGAATTTTGACAGTGAATTTGAATACGTTGGCATGTGACATGTTGCATTGTCGGTCTGTCAACATGTTTATGCTGCTCACTTCGCAAGACGTGTTGAAGAATGTGGTATAACCAGTCTTGATGAGTGTAATGACACATGTATTGTATTATTCTAAAACAAGTCAAGTTGCAAATGAGAGGGAAGCAGAAGAGGGATGAGTTCTTCATATCGCGGTTCGTGCTAGTTGAAGAAACCTTGCCACCGGCGTAGCTCAGGCGGTAGCTGCGTTTTCTTGCTGATCCTAATGCTCTCTCCGGCAGTGGCTTGGATCCTCGCATGGATTGATTACCTGATTTGGTTTTTGACGTAGAATACGTCTTTCCCTCACCAAGCATGGTCTTCCATTCCGGGAATCATGGTGAAACAAAAATGACAGAATTTCAAATGCTTATTGTAACAAAACTGTCAGCCATAGTCGAATTCTAATGTTATTAGTAATTAGGCTATGAACTGATGTAACTTGGAGGGTCACGCCAAGTTACGCCACCTCGCCTTGCTACGGGCATGAGGACGCCAATAGCGCACAAGAAAATAAAATATTAATTAAAGTACATAAGTGGATATGAAATACAGTGACACAAATGTTTAACAGTTACATGTTTGAGTATATTTTAATGCCGTTGTTACAATATTTTCAACTAATAATTAAATTAAGGAATGTTAGTTTGTATTATGAAGTCAGGCGGGAGTGACAGTGTAGATTGTCCCATTGTGTACGCTATAGAGTAGCAACTAGCGGTGAAAAAAAAAAAAACATCTTCTGCTCTCAGTAGCTTTTTAATGTGCTAGTTGATATAAACAACAATAAAATGCAATATAAGCGCTTAGTATAGAATCTCGAAATGTAGATTACCGGTAAACATTTTCAGTTGTAAGAATTTTCACTATGTTCAAAGTCAATTAGTCGAACATCAGTGAGATGGACAATAGCATCTTCCCCTTCACGGATGGTGAAGAGTGTGAGTAAGAGGGGAAGGCCTATTAACCAAACTGAAATGGGGATTACACGCATTGTATTCTTCACCTGACATAATTAAGAACATTAAATCCATACGTTTGAGATGGGCAGGGCATGTAGCACGTATGGGCATATAGTGTTAGTTGGGAGGCCGGAGGAAAAAAGATCTTTGGGGAGGCCGAGACGTAGATGGGAGGATAATATAAAATGGATTTGAGGGAGGTGGGATATGATGGTAGAGACTGGATTAATCTTGCTAAGGATAGGGACCAATGACGGGCTTATGTGAGGACGACAATGAAACCTCTGGGTTCCTTAAAAGCCATAAGTAAGTAAGACCACCCATTAGATTGTACTAATACCCTTATTGTTAATATTATTTTATAACATAATTTACTGTCTCTCGTAAGACACTACTTTGGAGTCAGCAATTTTGGCAAGTGACCTCGATGGCATCGCTAGTGGGCAAGCCAAATGCTGTTCTGTTTGGACTGCATAAATGAGTTGCGATAACGCTGTCAGTCGTTTATACACACCAGCATTTCGTATCGCCATTATTATAAAACACACCACAGTACAGTACGATTCCTAGGAGTGCCGTAAATGACTTTTGTTCGTAATAATTTTACAATTCGCCTCTCACATTTCCTAAATGGAAAGGGGGGAAAAAAGCATTGCATAACCAGAACCAAGAAATTATTGCAAATGTTTATTTCTTCATGAAGCGACAGGCGATAAAAGGTTTCGAATTGTCTTCATTAATAATAAACATTCATAAAGTACAAGAATGAGTTTCGGAAGTGACAGAAATCGACACGTTCGATAAATAACAGAAAGAAGAGGTATGCTGAAATAAGAGATGAGATGAATACAGACGTGGACAAATTATTAGCAAAATTGGAGATTTTTATTATATATTTTTACAAAGTATGATTCTTCAATTTAGACTACAGTTGACATATTTGCGTATTTCCAAATTATTAGAAAAATCGAAGATTTGTATTGTATGTTTTTACAAAATTTCACTTTTCAATTTAGACTACAATTGATATTTTTGCATATTTACAAATTATTAGCAAAAGTGAAGATTTTTTTGTATATTTTTACAAAATTCGACTCTTCAATTTGGACTACAGGTGACATTTTGGATATTTCCAAATTATTAGCAAAACTGAAGATTTTTATTATATATTATTACAAAATTTGACTCTTCCCTTTAGACTGTTGTTGACATTTTTGCATATTTACAAATTATTAGCAAAATTGAAGGTTTTATTGTATATTTTTTTTACAAAACTTGACTCTTCAATTTAGAATAGCCTACATTTGACATTTTTGCATATTTCTATCTACTGTAATGATAGAAATATGCAAAATTGTCAACTGTATTCTAAATTGAAAAGTCAGTTTTTGTAAATAGAATTATCATAAAAATTGCCAATTTTGTTAATAATTTGTCCACATCTGTAGTATAATTCAATTTCATAAAGGAGCCTTTGTTTTAAATTTAAGGGCTGCATGTCTCCTGGTTGAAAAAAATAAGTCAGTATATTTTGATTATTACTACCTCCCATTTTGCATCCGTTAATGTTCGTATTTCGTAAAAATTCGTCTTATCTTTTGACTAATGATTAACAGAAACTTACACACAGGGTTTAAGGTGATTATAGTCAGTCAGTCGGTCAGTCTGTTGATTATAGAATAGTTTGTTTTTATATATACAGTATGTTATAGGCCTACAGTATATAGATTGTCTTTATACTTTATTTAGTAACGAGGAAAAGATTATACATCGGCAACTGGAATTATCTCGAAAACTGTGTGCCGGGAACTGGCCCCTTTTCATACGCGTGCACCCACCGTAGTTCTATAAAATTGGTTATATCTGCATTCTTTTTGGAGGTGACTGCCCATCCGAGTCCACTAGGATAATCGGGAATGTATGTTTACTTCCTATGTCTCACCATTCCAGCTGCAGTTTGCTTGCGACGAAGATAACAACCGACTTTGCAGCTATGAGTAATTCGCTGTGGAGTTCCGATTAACAAATTCCATCTGCCGAAATCGATGGCGTCCACTTTAATTGTATTGGATAAGCATAGCGGAAAATCTCGTTAGAAACTTTTTTCCTCCACTTTTTATCTTGAAGTGTGGTTAGGCGTAATGAACGCATTGATCTGATGTAATTGAGTTCCGTGCCACTTGCCGTAACGAGCTTTCGAAGACCATATGGAAAGATTCCGTAGAACAATTCATTCACAGTGATCCGTTTACGGACGTTCACTGGTATCAATACCCGTAATGCGATTTCCAAGCCGGCACATAATGTGTATGGCTCACCCATTGTTTAAAAACGCTGTATCACTAGAATCTGATGTGGCGTGTAACCTGCTCGGGCCGTCATAACGGGACCGCCTGGCATCTCCTCCATCGCCGTGGTATGCCTCGTGACCCATTCAGCTACTAATCCGACTCGATCTACGCGATACTCGCGAAGAACACGTGCCATTGCTTTCCATTTGTCTCTCCACGCCCCCGCCTCTTTGTGTGTGTGCTCTGTAATTATCAGCAACACCGAAACGTCTTCTCTTATCTCACTTGCGTAAGAACAGTTTGTATAAGCTGTAGTTTAGTTTGTTTCTTGCTGCTGCAGGGATCTGCTAAGGATATTTATAGATCATGGTGGGCACCAATGATTTTTAGGATCTTATGCAGAGTGAAAGATGTTCAATGACAGTAACTTCACAGAGGAAATCCATAGGATCAAAGGAACAGAAATTTCCTTTACAATTTTGTTTTATTTCTTTTTATTTAATGCAAAATCGATTTTGTTTCTAGAAAAATTGCAACATTGCAGTAAATACAGTAGCATTTGCCAACGCATGGATTTATTTGTTTTATTGGGTTATTTTACGACGCTGTATCAACATCTAGGTTATTTAGCGGCTGAATGATATGAAGGTCATAATGCGGTGAAATGAGTCCGGGGTCCAGCACCGAAAGTTACGCAGCATTTGCTCGTATTGGGTTGAGGGAAAACCCCGGAAAAAACCTCAACCAGGTAACTTGCCCCGACCGGGATTCGAACCCGGGCCACCTTGTTTCGCGGCCAGACGCGTAGACCGTTACTACACAGTTGTGTACCCAACGCATGGAAACACCCCTTCTCCGTAGTAGTGAGGGTGGTTATGTAGTCAATGTCAAAATCATTCTTTTTTTCACGAGGTGACTCCCCTTATGTTCCACGGTAATCAGGCGTTAGGTTGAAGCACGCGTCTGGTAACAGCGTTGTCAAATATAGATTGTGGTGGGTAGCAATGATTTTTAGGGTCTTGTACAGAGTGAAAGGTGTCCAATGACACAGAGGAAATCTATAGGACCAGAGGAACAGAAATTTCCTTTACAATTTTGCTTTATTTCTTTTTATTTAGTGCGAAATCGACTTTGTTTCTAGAAAAATTGCGACATTGCAGTAAATACAGTAGCATTTGCCAACGCATGGAAACACCCCTTCTCCGTAGTAGTTGGGGGTGGTTATGTAGTCAATGTCAACATCAGTCCTTTTTCACGAGGTGACTCCCCTTATGTTCCACGGTAATCAGGCGTTAGGTTGAAGCACGCGTCTGGTAACAGCGTTGTCAAATATAGATTGTGGTGAGTAGCAATGATTTTTAGGGTCTTATACAGAGTGAAAGGTGTCCAATGACAGTAACGTCACAGAGGAAATCCATAGGACCAGAGGAACAGAAATTTCCTTTGCAATTTTGCTTTATTTCTTTTTATTTAGTGCGAAATCGACTTTGTTTCTAGAAAAATTGCAACATTGCAGTAAATACAGTAACATTTGTTAACGCATGGAAACACCCCATTTTCGTAATAGTTGGGTGGTTATGTAGTCAATGTCAACATGAGATCTTTTTCACGAGGTAACTGTCTTTACGTCCCACGGTAGTCAGGCGTTAGGTTGAAGCACGCATCTGGTAACAGTGTTGCCAAATATCCGTTATTTAAAGTGATCTATTAATAATTAAAGTGTTAAAATATTCTTGAACTGTAAATGTAACACAGACCTTATATTTACTTACTGGCTTTTAAGGAACCCGGAGGTTCATTGCCCTCACATAAGCCCGCCATTGGTCCCTATCCTGTGCAAGATTAATCCAGTCTCTTATCACCATATCCCACCTTCCTCAGATCCATTTTAATATTATTTTCCCATCTACGTCTCGGCCTCCTCACAGGTCTTTTTCCCTCCGGCCTCCCAAATAACACTCTGTATGCATTTCTGGATTCGCCCATATGTACTACATGTCCTGCCCATCTCAAACGTCTGAATTTAATGTTCCTAATTATGTTAGTTTATAGTTTATTAGTGCAATTCATAGAGAAAAGGGACGACTTTTCATAATTATGAATGAATTGAATGTGAAAGTTAAAGCTATAATGTAAATAATGTTTCTTATTGTAGAATTTAAATGCTAACGTTAATTTCCTATCGAATTGCAGCGTTGAACACAAACTGTAGCCCATAGATTGCTATTTCTACCATATTGGATGGTATTTTAGGTTAGTACAGTGTCTAGAGGTTGTATAATATGAATTCATTTACATTTATAATTTATGTCGTAATATAAGGAAAGTGGGCTATTGGTTTGCGGACTAGTCGTCTTGTTTGCATTTCTTGCTGTCTTACAGTACGTTGGGAACGTGAAGAAATGCACATCAGATAGTTTTATTCATAACTTTTGTACCACAGTAACTGCACGAGCGTACTGGAATTTCAATGAAGGCGAGCGGATGCTTAGCATTAAATGTGCGGTCATCCATACTAACTTAAAGGCGCTGTATTCCCAAGTACATTGATATAGTGTGACGTTAATAGCTCATTTCTCATTTTTATCTTTCAACTATATCTTCCTTCATGGTGTTAGCTCGTTGTAGGTGCCTAGTCATAGCATGCGGATTATTGAAATATTTCCAAAGAACTTCATTAATTAGACCTTGTTACTGGAAAGGTCTAACCTTGAGAATGTGACGGGCTTACCGATGACGCATTATGTATTATTATAGCTCAACACATGCACGGGATGAGAGCCTATGATAGAAATCTTAAAGCCTTGGTTTTTCTGAACCGACGCATGCGAGTTGCGAGGCCTCGCACAAATCCGAACTATACGAGAGATAGTGAGTGGTTTCTATAACTGCGAAGTAGTCCGGATTTATGCGAGGCGGGTCTCGCAACTCGCATGCGTCGATTCAGAAAAACCAAGGCTTTAATGTGCGCTTTGTGGGCTAGTGGCACGCAGTAGCCTATATTAGTTTATTATTAATTGATTTATTAAGCCCTAAGAGATTGAAATTGTGTGATATCATAAATGAGAAGTAGAGGATTCTCCCGCAAGAAATCGTAAAACTGCTTCTGGAACTGATTATGATATCCGACTGTTTGGTTAATTTTGAGCCTTTCATATGAAGAGTCCACTGCAAGAATGATGGATGTCATTTGGAATACATTTTGCAGGAGAAGCAATTGAAAGTTTGAAATGCTTAGCGCTCAAAGCTTAACTGTGATTTTCCGATCATTACCGGACAATGACTATCAGTGTTAATGCCATATAACTCTCTATGTACATTCTATATGTCTTAAGCTATGCATTGACAGTCTTTGTTCATTTTCGACAAGAAAGTGACATCCATCATTCTTGCAGTGGACTCTTCATATAAAAGTGTGAAGTGAGATCTGGTTGTGAAGCGACAGATACGGATTGAATTCAAAGGAGGGGTGGAATTTTTAATGTCTCAATTATTTTAGAACGAAATCGGTGTCCACTCAAATACAAATATTCCATACCATAAGGTGGAAACTTCCTTAGAAATAAACTGAGACTCTGACTGATCATTTATTGCTTCTCTCAAAATTTTTGTATAGGCTATGCCACTTACATTCTAATAAGATCCACTGTCATTCCAAACGACTCAGTACGGGTAGATCTATATTAAAGACGCGCACATGATGAAACTTCTGAAACGTATGTGCAGCACTGTGTCAACTGTGTTGGTAACTCATTTTGGAAGGGCAATGGTTTACGACGACCGCAGACCCGCTAGACTAAGGTTTTTCTCGGGATTCTCCGTTTTTCCCCTCATTACACAAATATTCTCCACAATTCCCCTTTTATTATCAAATACCGCCTCGAAAAATCGGGCATCTCCTGTACTTGCGTGACGCCGAATCGACCGTCCGCCATGTATACTCTATTGTATTTCAAGGAGTGCAGTTCGGTGGTTCCTTTTGAACACCCACTTACAGATTTATGACTTCCTACATAATCACCTCTGACAATTCCATCCTGTCCCCTCGTCCCAACATTGCACAGTTGCTACAATCCTGCCACAATCCTGGTGACCCTCGACGGGATTCTTGGAATTCGGGAAAGACGCGGCAACTCTGCCTCCACGTGGATTTGACGGGAGTTTGTCAATTCTTCTGAACGAGGGTTGTGATTGGTTACTGACAGGAGAAGACAAGATTTCCGTCACAGTAAGGAAGACATTTATTGATGACAACCAATTAGTAGGGGGCAGTAGAAGGTTTGTCGGCAAAGTCCTTTCTGTGAAACTGCAGTCCTTGAAATAAAATACAGTATATGTGTCTCTAGCGGTTTTTTTGCGAAGACTTGTATATGACAGTGACAATGGATTCTAGACGACTCTAGACCTGCATCAGAGACACCGGATTCTCTCAGATTCTTGCTTGCCTGACGGCTACATGACGACTCGTATAGATCTATGACGTATTGTGTACTAGCACCTGGGTACTATTGCATAAAAGATACTAGTGACAAGTGACAATTTATCAATATATGGATTACAAATTACAAGTCTTAGTAATTTCTGTTGCATAACACAATTTTACTAATTTGTCATGACTAGCATACAGTATTTTACAAGTGAAAGTCAGCCATATTGACAGATTCTGTTTTATGATATTTCGAAAAAAAGTACTGAAATCAGTTTTAAGTGTTATTTAATTTTACAATAATTTAATTACGGTACAAAAGAAGAAAGACGATCGTAATCTATGACGCACACAAAATATTACACGAAACAATTTTTACGTCACGTTTTTTATAAATAATTAAGAGAAGAAAATGGTATACGATTTCGACAGTTTTCTTCCAATTTAACGTAGGAAGTAAAATCAAATAAATGGAAAGAACCTTATATACTGTACCTTATGACATTTCAATACCGGATACAAGTAATGATTGGAAATATACGAGAGAGACAAATTGGCCAAACTTTAGGAAGGTAGCCTTGATATGTATTTACATGTTATCTTGTAAATGAATATTATTTTCTTTTTAATTTCAAATACAGCGTTTGGTTACTATTAAAATAACCTTCTCTTGGTTATAGGCGGAAGTTGATAATGCAAAGAAGATTGGGGCCTAAATGTTCTCTTCTGCCTACACATGATTTGTTCTTCACTGTCACTACTTGAAGATGTCATATTAAACTAAAAATGCTCTTTCCACACTTTTAAGAAAGTTGACCAAGCACAAAAGTTTGGTAGAAAACGTGCTCGCGATTCTGTTTTACAAATGAGAAATTTTATGCAACAGTTCCTTGGTAAAACAAATGAAACTGTTAGTAATTTGTTAGTACTAGTACTTGTACAGATTTATGCAACAGAAATGACTGGATTTTTACGTATTTACTAATTTGTCGCTAGTAAAGATAGTAATTTCAGTTTTTTGAACATGCCCCAGGGGTATTGTGTACGGCTAAGAAGGAATGCGTGGTGTGGCAAATGGTGGCGCCGGCTTAGAGGAGTAGCACAGTCGGCAGCCAACTCACTGGTGAACAAAAAGTCTTTTAGGCTGGAGTTCTTAGGGATGCTTTGTGTCCCGCCCGATAAGCAGCACCGTTAAGCCGCGCCTTCTCTAAGATAACAGAGGAAATCGAATTAATAATGGGCAATATTGATGCCCGGGGCGGGAACGTACGACCGTGGCAGCGTCAAAGCTGCGCCATTGCCGTTGAGCACACAATAAATTGCGCAACATACCTGCACAAAAAGATTAATTTGATCACTATAGCCCGAGGAATTGTCCGCTGAGGATGGCAGTAGTAAGACATTACGTACATTAATATTAGTTAAAGCCGTGAGATAATAAGCAACATCATATGTTTTTGTTACATTATATTCTCTTAAAAATTATTATGAGGTGAACATAAAGACTAGCCTTGTATTTTAAATGAATACTATTTTACTTTCAAACAAAAAGAAAACATAACTGTATTTTCCTGTACTATTATCCTGGTATGTAATTATCCCTATTTTTAACCATGAAGTACATAAATAGGCCCGGAATATAATTACGTGGTATGTGACCCTCCGGGCAGCCACGTCCACATCCAGTTGTGCCAGTAGCCGGCTTGAAGAAGCCCGTTGCTTGATCTGTGTTGGTTTGGATGTTGCGATCACTATCTTCCATCACCTGGTATTAAACACAGCTTGTTCTTTTCATTTCGTCAAGTGCCCCAAGTTTAGATGCCCGTAGTTTGGTCAAGTGATTGTTTCTCACGTAAAGACTCGGTTCTCTGTGGGCATTTTTATGGATAAAGCTACTGGTAGGAGAGTTTCCTCTGAAGAACCACAAAGTTAGGCCTCTAAATTGGGGTATTAAGAGCCGGTAAAGAATTCATTAAAGAGACCTCATAATAATCTCGAAAGTGTTTAATATACTCTCGATTCTTCATTGCCTGAGGGATAGTAGAGAGAAATGAAAGTATCACGTTGAAAACATGCGAGGTATTTACATACCAAAACAATATTTGACATAGAAATCTTTTTAGGAGTATAGAAGTGAAGGTAGAACGATTTATGAAATCAGAACGGCTCGGAGACCTAATTATGACTTGAAGAGAAAGAGAACTTTTTTTCGTGCCTCTGTTCATTTGTACCTTGTACCGTTTGCGTCTGCTATGTTCACAGATTTCATCACGACCTGGCTGGGATCGAACTTCTCAAGGCACAAAATAAAATGAAGATGGCAAAGTAGCTCGTAGTCTTTCCTCAACTTTTGTGCATGTAGTCTAGTTCTATCTATTTCTATTACAGTATCACAAAAGCAATCCAATTTGATTATGTCTACGAGGTGATCTCAGAAGTAATGCACAAACTTACTTCATTGGCACGCATTTTATTTGTTCAATCCACTTACATCAAGATCATTCAAAATAATCCCCTTGAAGTGTTATGACTGCTTCCGAACGTTGTGGTAGCTTTTGGATGCCGCTTAATCCTCCTTTGAAGTTTAGATCTTGGATGTGTTGGGTTACAGCTGTATTCAGGACATTTAACATTGCAAAAAAGTTTACCACGAAGTGGATTTTTCATTTTCGGGAAAAGATCATAGTCAGTGGATTCATGCAGGCTGGCTGAGGGAGTGTTTCCCACTTGTAATCGGTCATACGGCATTCACTGACTCTGCGATTTGATGTCTTGCATTGTCGTAGAGAAGCAGCACACCAGACTCTAAATCTGTAATCGGTTCTGGAGATTTTTGAGCGCAGTTTCTTGCGGTCTATGTCTGCATATGTCATCAGTCTGTCTTCTTCCAAAGCTTGGCAACAATTACCTCTGAAGTGAAGTCCGGTGATTTCAGTCTTCAAGTGCGTTGGTTGTCTTCTATAGCAATACGACCTTCACATACACATCGAGACCATCGGGAAATGGTACTACGTTCTGCTGTAGATTTACCACACACTTTCTCGAAGCAATTCGTAAATTTTCGGCGGCGTACACACACGTAAAGTTTCTATTTCAATTAATGATCTTTGATATGAGACAGTGACGTAACCCGATTTATTTCCGTCGTCCATTTCAATCGCTTATACACAAAAAAGTTTTGAAGCAATTTAATTGAACTTGCACAGAATCGTTTGGAATAACTCTCACTATTAACGCAGTAAATATAAACCACGCATGTCCATGGATATGGGAGCGCTTGCTCAGTGTGGATTACTACTGGGATCACCCTCTCATAATGGGTAACAGGTAGTAATTACTTAAAGCTTCTTTATGTAACTACTATTAAACGCTGTGGACACGACATATATGCAATGTGATGCTTTCATGACGGTTGAACCACAGTCTAGTATATACAGTCACGAAGCTTGAGTTGTTAAGGGTACTAAGAACAATAGACTGTGCCGGTACTATTTCGCATTGTCTGTTATGAGGCGATAGTAGCGATCCTAGTGGTTAGCAACTATCTATGGATGCATATTCCCTACGTATTGAGCTTCGTGACTGTATATACTAGACTGTGGTTGAACTATGATTTTGTTTTCGTGTTTTTGAACCGTGTGGCGAAGAAAAACAATCCAACGTTATTACTGGTTTAATTTACAGGAATGTATTGATAACTGAAATACGTCACAGTTATTCCATTCGTCAGTAAGGAAACGCACCTGGCACCTTGCAGGTTAAGACATCGTCACTATCGACCACAGGAGTAATTTTCGGTGCTGGACCCCAGACTTATTTCACCGGCATTGTCACCTTCATCTCATTCAGACGCTAAATAACCTAAGATGTTGATAAAGCGTCATAAAATAACCTACTAAAATAAAAAGAAATCGACCACAGACTTGGTATTCGGCATCACTATGTTGATGTTCACTTAGGAATTCTTTCATCTTTCCGTCGCAACTGTTCCATTTGTAATTGTTTCTTACGAGTGATCTGTCCTGTGGGCAGACAGGTGTCTTTATTTCGTTTCTAAATGTATGAAAATAAGGGATACTTATTTTACTTTTCAGTTCTTTTGTGTTATATTGAAATGGACAAACTGACCAAGTCAGAAAAATAATGATTCAGAGTTTGTGTGTCAGGAGAAAGACGTTCCTATTTGCCTACAGGGAGAAAAAAAGACTAGTCATAGATCAAACGGCTAACGACTTCGTTTTCAAAGGACAGGATTCGATCCCAGTAACTACTACTCCATTAGCGTGTCATCTCACGATCTCTGAATAATGCATGAAGATCGAAAAGGGGAATTAAATAAAAAATATTTTACTTCAGGCCTATACGGAGAAAAGTAATGAGATTTTGACGTGCTATTCTCACTCTTATTTTTTTAAGTAACATTACGTCATGATTATAACTTAGGCCATCAATATAAATTATTTTCTGAAATATTAATTTGCCTTGAGTGATGAGTCCATTATATAGTCAGCTGTTGTGTGTGAATGACCTTTAAATCATTTGACTGATAATATAGACTCTTGTATCTTCTCTTTCCCCTTCCCCATCTACCAACAACAACAACAACCGTTGTTATTACTGTCTAGACTCAACCACCCCCTTTAGTTTTGTTGCATCCTGTAGCCTACATCCCCGTTTGAGTTATAATGACAGGTCTCGAAGCCATGTTGCCGCGTAGGCGTTCCCTTTTTTACTCTGTACATCTCTTAAGCAATTTACAATATGTGAGTCGATCGTAAACTTAGTCTTTTTTATGTATAGGATGTTTCTTAGAGAAACTTAGACGAATTGAATGTACGTTTTTGTTGGTAAGATGCAATTAGTGACATTTTGCTTATTTCTAAGTTCAGAAAATACAGAGGCTATACAATTCTTAGAAAATAAAAGGAAATTATTGTGAAAAACATTTGGAATCCCATACTTAGTCTAATATTTTCCTACTTTTAAAGGAGCTTTTATATTCCTATATTCTAATAATCAATTAAATCAGTTATGTTTTTATGTGCTAATTATTATTACTAGGCATTAGAAAAGTAATGGCAACGTAGTTACTGTTTCACACTCAATTTATTTAGGTTACTTTTGACATTACATACTTGAAATATAGTCTCCTGCCATGTGAACAATAGACTACTTAGCGAAATTCTTGGAAGACGGCGAACTACAATTCTTCGCTTCCACCCAACCTGCAATAGTTCAGTATGGTAGGACTAGTCCCCCACAGGCTTCTTGTAATGCCCTAAAGCAGCGGTGACGAAAATGTAATCGTGCGCCGAGCCACTGTGTAACCTGCAACGTGCATAGCACCTATGGAGGGAGGCGACATCCGAAGGGGAAGTGAAGCAACTGTCTGACTTATTAACGGATTTTCATTTTCCTTACATCAAGCACTTAAATATAATTTTACACAGTACAAGATTACAAACTAATGTTTAGTACGTGTAACGAAGAAAGAAATGAACAATAAATTAACAATATCACAACCTAAAATTAACTGTCTTCAGAATGTCTCTGCGACAAAGTTTCAAAATCAGGAATTATGTCACTTGCTGCCAGTCGTAGTTGATCACGAAGGTATTTGTCTATCAGTCGTGATCTAAATTTGGTTTTTACTATTTTAATTGTTGAAAATAATTTTTCACAAACGTAAGTTGTAGCGAACATGGCTTCAACAGAGCAAGCGAAAGAACGAAGCTTCGGATATTTATTTTTTGGCAAAGATTTGAAAGTTCAACAATTGTCAAGTCCTTACATTTAGCTTTCATTTGACATCACATAGTAAATCAGTGAGTTCAAATTGAAGAGCTAACCGCATTATTCGTACATCTGCTGAAAAAGGGTCGACGTACAGAGATGGAGATGATGATGATGATGATGATGATGATTATGATGATAATGATGATAACAACAACAATAACACTTAACCTTTTAATGTTTCATCAGTAACATGTAGTATAATGGTGTTTTATGTTATACAACCGTTTTCCTCGTAATACTTGAGAACAAATCATACATTTAATATTCTCATCATATTGACAGCAAAAAAATGCATCCTCCCATCCTACTTGGAACTTTCGTACATGGTTTCGAGAGAGACATATGCCACTCGCAGGTCAGAGACAAATACAAATGGAATGGGGTTTGACTTCAGTGAGTGAGAGGGTGGGGGTTGGCGGAGGTTAGAAGCAAGCGAAATGCACAGCTACCACTGCGAGCCACAATGTCTCTCGAGTTACGTTCTCGCCACGGCTGCCCTAAAGCATTGAGCTGCATGTTTTTCTCTTGCAACTTGGATTTTTATGAAGCACCTTTGTTCATACCTTTAGGACTGTATTGTTTGCCACAAATCAGAAACAGCCACTATATTTACAAAATATGGCTACTTCGAGACAAAATATTCCAAATTTATGAAACAATCGCTGCTCTATTACGTAGTACAAGATTTCAGTGGCACTGCTAGGAGCACTGATTTACAGCATTGTTGTCATTACTTATCGAATGCCCTAGTACAGCGTTTCTCAAACAATGGTCCGCGGACCGCCTGTGGTCCTCGAGTTCTGCCCTTGTGGTCCTTCAAAAAAGACAGAAGAGAAAATAAAATTCAAACGAATTGCATATCACACTATAGCTGAAAATCTCAGAGTTTGGAAATGGCACATGGCAATCGCCTTTCACTTTTTCTCCCAGTACTAATATTTAAGAAATTTCTTACCCTACTCGTCTACCCACTTCCCACTCTACTCTCAGCAACAAAAGAGGGATTTAAAGCACTACGAACGTGGCGTTTCTAGCCATAATTCCCTGCATATCTGGCGCCGAGCCTGTAACCCAGCCAGGGACCACCCGAATTCATAACAGAGGACCAAAGTACCGAACCTTTTCATGTATTGACTTTCTTAATAGTTTTGCCGACACCCAGTCTGCACATTGAAATGGGCACGTACTGTACGTCGTACACCAATAATAGAAAGTGCTAAATTGCATCTTTACTTGTTGAAAATCAGGCATCTTTCTGCATTAATTTTTTTATTTGTTTTCAGATGAAAATATAAGAAATTTTAAACTCCGAATATTTTGAAATCCGACAGGTTTACTTTTTACACTTGCGTGTTTCGTCTCTAAGTGCCGTTTCAATTTCGCGGGTTTCATACACTCGTTTAAAGCACTTCGTAACAAACAACGCACAGAGGTTTTAGTTCACTCTCATTGCCACACCAAGTAAATCCAAGTTCCAAATAACTCTTGTCATATTTACGAAAGTATTTTTTCTTTGAATAGCTACCACTAGGACTAAATATTTCTTTAATGCCACTATAATTAATATATTTCTTCACACACAGCTTCTAAACTATTAGCAGTACCTAAATGAAGCGTATCATCATGTTCCTTTCTTTTCCAAGATCCGGATCGAAGCCAGTTTTTCATTATTTGTAATGGGCACTATTTAACAGAGACATGGACAACTACTAGCGTGTACCACATAAGAATTTCAAACGACTAACTGTTAACAGGGAAGCGATGAATTAACAATGCACAGAATTTGTTATAAGTTACTTGTGATTACTTACTTACTGGCTTTTAAGGAACCCGGAGGTTCATTGCCGGCCTCACATAAGCCCGCCATTGGTCCCTATCCTGAGCAAGATTAATCCAGTCTCTACCATCATATCCTACCTCCCTCAAATCCATTTTAATATTATCTTCCCATCTACGTCTTGGCCTCCCCAAAGGTCTTTTGCTCTCCGGCCTCCCAACTAACACTCTATATGCATTTCTGGATTCGCCCATACGTGCTACATGTCCTGCCCATCTCAAACGTCTGGATTTTATGGTCCTAATTATGTCAGGTGAAGTATACAATGCGTGGAGCTCTGTGTTGTGTAACTTTCTCCATTCTCCTGTAACTTCATTCCTCTTAGCCCCAAATATTTTCCTAAGAACCTTATTCTCAAACACCCTTAATCTCTGTTCCTCTCTCAAAGTGAGAGTCCAAGTTTCACAACCATACAGAACAACCGGTAATATAACTGTTTTATAAATTCTAACTTTCAGATTTTTTGACAGCAGACTAGATGACAAAAGCTTCTCAACCGAATAATAACACGCATTTCCCATATTTATTCTGCGTTTAATTTCCTCCCGAGTGTCATTTATGTTTGTTACTGTTGATCCAAGATATTTGAATTTTTCCACCTCTTCGAAGGATAAATCTCCAATTTTTATAGTTCCATTTCGTACTATATTCTGGTCACGAGACATAATCATATACTTAGTCTTTTCGGGATTTACTTCCAACCCAATCGCTTTACTTGCTTCAACTAGAATTTCCGCGTTTGCCCTAATCGTTTGTGGATTTTCTCCTAGTTACTAGTGATTGGCTACAAAAAATATAATTAATAAAGTAATACAATTAATTAATTCCATTTTAAAATATAAGTATATTGGTATTAAAATATGCTACAAAAATGATAAATTTGCTTTCGAAGAGAACAAGAATAAAGTGGTCCGCGGAACTGTTCCGACTTAAAAAAGTGGTCCTCACTTAAAAAAAAAATTTGAGAAACGCTGCCCTAGTATATTATTTAGAGCCCTGCCTTTGGTCACCTAAACGCTCCAAGCAACCTGCAGCAGTGTACATGTATATAGAGTACAGCTCCGTGGCACCACCTCTCATCTGCACAGTTGCATTCTGCTGTTCAGTGAATGAAGTACGCGGTCAACATGCCAAAACAACCGAAGGTAGGCGCTTGACGATCAGTGCTCTGATAGAAGAATTTGGTAACGAGTATTTCATGCAGAAAGAAGAAGAAAACATTTTCTGTAAGGTATGCAACATAGAAATAAAAACCAACAAACGGCGTTTTATAGAGAAACATTACAACACGAAAACACATGTTACACGTGTAAAAGAATTGTCCACAAAGCATGGAAACGTGCCTTCCACTTTCGACTTTCCTGCTAATCGGTCTGAATTTTACAATGACTTGTGTAAAATGTTGGTTTTAGTGGATATTTCATTTGAAAAGGTCGAAAATAGTCACTTTCAAGAATTGATGGAAATACAGAAAGAAACTTCCTTGTGCAACAACATTACTTAGATATCATTTACTGCCCTGCTATGAAAATGTGATAGCTTCGCATAAGGGAATCTGAAAATGTTTATGATAATTCATTGTAATTTATAGACACTCGTAAAGTGTATAGAAGATAATAGTTTTATTTAATGAGATGTATGTCTTTTCAGCTAATAATTCCAACCTGTACGACGTCTACAGTATGTAATTGCAATATATTTATTGTAAAAATAATATTTGTTTGGCTTAAAAGAAATAGTTTATTCTTATTGAGTCTTGTAAAATAATAATTTGTGATATGACTACTGTAAAATATATCGTACTGCTGTTCACAACGTACACAAACCGAGACGCAAGTTGTAAACGCACAGTACAGTACCGGGAAGACTGATTCGCTGCTGCTTGCACTATTTTGATCGACAGGGCTCTTCGTACACAGCGAGGTTAGAAATGCTCGACTTATACCACAGTCTACTATATACAGTCACGAAGCTTGAGTTTTGAGGGTGCTAGAAACAATAGACTGTGACGGTACTATTTTTCATTGCCTGTAATGAGGCGATATTAGCGATCCTAGTGGTGAGCAACTATTTAATGTTTGCATATTTACTACGTATTGAGCTTCGCGACTGTATATACTAGACTGTGCTTATACCTTGTATCCAAAGTGACTGAAGGCAGGGCTCTATATATTATATCTGGGTCCTCGATATTTTCAAAGTTTATAGTAACGTGTGGTGTATCTCTCTGTTCCGCGTTTTACAGAAATATTTCTTTTCCACCATGCAGAAGTATTATTAACAGGCTGTAAAATAATCCTCACCACTGGTAAACTAAAAATTTCAATAATCCAAGTCGTGAGGTTAGGAAAGATGGAACACTACGACCTAGATCTGCGATCTTTCGAGATATATTGCGCTAACCCTCAAGCTAGGCGCATTCCCATACGCAGCGAGCGTACCCAAGTTTCGAGCAGATAATCCCAGTCGTCCCTGGGCCAGCCCCCTGCGTGCGCCGTTAGCCGGCGTTCGAGAAATGCTATGGAATGATGACGAAATGGAGAAATGTTGACGGAATTATGGTTATGCCTAATATAGAGAAACGGGAGAACCCCGATAAAAAGCTGAACTGCAACCATGTCCGCTACAAATTTCACTATGGATTTTTCGATGAAAAATCTCAGGCATAACCGGGACTCGAACCCAGACCGCCTGCGTGACTGGCTGAAGTTTTGACTACTTAGTCACCACAGAGGTTTCCGGTCAGATATAAGACGTGTAAGTAAACTCCAGATGACTGCCTAAATTGGCAAAATCCGGTATTTCCCAGAAAAATAATTTAAACATAAGAATTCCTTGCTTGCATCTTAAATAAGACATGACGAATGAGGTTCCAGTGCTCTTAATATCGAAGCTTTAAGACAGGTTTTCCTATCGATTGTGGAGTATCGAGAAATTTATTTTGAAATTTAATTTGAATTTCCTTCTCAAAATTTGTTTATTATACGATCAATAGCAAAGAGTATCCAGGAAGAAGTTGGCAGTTCTCATTGCTTTCCTTTTGTAGCTACCAACTTTTTCCAGTAAGCCTATTATGTAGGATGATTATAGGTATGATGATTAGGAGAAATTAATTTAGACATGGATTAGAAACGTCTGACATTTTTACTCGAACATTTTCATTCACGGACAGAATTGTTTTTACTCGCTGTAAATATATGACACAAGACTTCATTTACTTGTTCTTCGGAGGAAGAAATTTTATTGACCTCTGAATCCATGAATTGCAGACTAATTTCAACATGTTCGCTTGAAAACAGAATGTACAGTAGATAATGTCATTTTAAGAAACTATTTTTTCCCCGAATTTTGAAAGTATAATCGAGTTACAAACTAAATACAAAATGAAATTAAATGTGGAATTGCTATTTTCATATCTATTAAGATGTTTAGCAAAAAATTGAGAATTGAAGTACATGTCGAAATGACTTTAGCCTATATACCAGCTACGTACCTCTTTAAATCACGTCTGTTTTGAACTGAATAGTCAGTTTGAGTGATTGATAATAATAATTCTTTGACCAGGATGCAACGAAACATTTGAACTCCTCTGCTGGATAGAGGATCACCTAGCGCGAATCATAGCGTAACGGTTCTGGCGATGTTGGTGGTGGTATTGTCACAGCCACAGAAGATTCTGATGCCATTATCTTCCCAATTTTAACAGTTAACTCTTTCGATCACTGACAGGAACAAGAGATTCCTTTTTCTTATTGGTGTTACTTTTTTTTTTTTTTTCTTTTTGGCCAATTGTGTACCGGAGATCCATTTCCTGAAAGTAAATTGCTACGTATTTATTGTTTTATTTCTTAGTGTTCTTGAAGTGCAGATGTTATTCGTCGTCAGCAATATACGGTGACGACGGAGAAGGTGTGGAATTGAGCTGACAGAACTTTTTCCTCAGCCATAGTACCCACTACAAGCCAACAAGTTTCTTCGGGAGTAAACTACCGAATCTTTTTTGTAGGTGTCGCTTGAGTTGAGGGAGCGGTCGGCGCTTCGTGTCTTTTCTCCTTCCCAAAAGTCCGTGGAACGAGTGACAGTGTCATCATCATCATCATCATCATCATCATCATCATCATCATCATCGTCGTCGTCGTCGTCGTCGTCGTCGTCGTCGTCGTTATTGTCATGAACAACATCAACATCATCCAGTACACAAGAAGCTCTGTTAAAATTGTCCATGAATATTTGAGAGAACTTCTTTTATTTAATTTTTGATAAACATTGGATGGGCTTGTTCTGTATGTATAGTTTTTTTTGTAATAGGCCTATTTATTTTATGTCTGTTTTTTAATATGGGTTGTCTCTGATTTCTCTCTGTGTGTTTGGCTTATCTTGAATTTATCGTAAAAGATAAGAAAGTGAATGTTGATAAAGTACGGAAAAATCTTCTCCATTTTAATATTTTATGCAGACTGTAGAGAATATTTACCAAAATAAGGAAGAAAAAGTTGAATGATCTTAAGTCCAAAAACCTGTAGACCAGTAGACTTACTGAGCTACTAGATCTTTATATTTATTATATTAACCATAAACTATCCAACGTGACTCGCTCTTAACATAAACAAGTATTAGCTATGTCACAATTCATTTATTTCAAATGTATTTTTTGCATTTATATGTCTCTGTTCATTATATGGAATATTACATCCAGATAAAAAATTTAGGACACACATTAAACAAAATATCTCAGCTATTTATAATTCTTTACAATTGCGAATACAGATCTCTTTTATGGACAATTTCACGTTATATGTGGTATTGTCACAGTCTAATATAGCCTATATTGTCACGAAGCTCAATACGTAGTAAATATGCAATCATAGATAGTTGCTAATCACTAGGATCGCTAATATCGCTTCATTACAGACAATGCGAAATAGTACCGGCACAGTCTATTGTTCCTAGCACCCCCACAACTCAAGCTTCGTGACTGTATATACTACACTGTGGTATTGTCGTGTATTATTTTAAGAAAGAATAAGGATACGCCACGTCTTTGCTATGAATTGTGGAATAAATCGTATACTCAAGAAAAAAAAATTAAAGTAAAAAACTCCTTCATCCCTTCTGTCCTGAATACTTCAGTCAGTGTTTACATCAAGGGGGATTCTTATTTTGGATAGACAATAGTATTCCTTGTGGTATGCATTCATATCTATAGGTCTACAAAGTTGGAATTTTCGTCGCAGATAAACAGGCGTTTGTTGCTCACGATTCTGCTGACATGAATTCACAAACTTGTAATATATCTTTTCTGTAGCCATTGATTGATCTCAGTATGAGATGTAAACACATTAAAATGAAATGTTTTGTCCTTTACATTCGATGCATTGTTGCTTTACCATATCACCCGATGAAAAAAAAAAAAAAAAAAAAAAAGTAACTTTCAGAACGTTTGTTGGGTTTGTATTTATTACGCTTTATTTATTTTGAAGAATCCTTTATAGGCCTACAGCCAAAATATGTAACACTTTCATTTTTAACTCTTGCCAGCAGCGTAGCTCAGGGATGAGGAACTGTTCTCCTGATCAGGCGTGAGTTCGAATACCGCTCGGGCTGATTATGTTTTTTTGTACCTTTTCCCCAGCTGTAAAGTAAATGTCACCAAAATATCAGCTTGCTGTAGCTAATTCCATCGACGTTGAAACAACGAACTTAAATAACTGCTTAAAAATTATATTACATATAACCGTTACTTCTCTTTTTCTTGCACTTGCCCTGCGTGTTCAAGCTTAGGCTCCAAATCCGAAGTCCCCATTAGTTCTGTAGGACGTAGTTTGCCTTATAAGGCCTCTGTTACGGTATCGTGGGGAGGCAGGTTTTGTTGTGTTCATTTCTCCCCTTCACCTGTTGTAATTGGACAGCGGGAGGACATTGTTTATAACAAATGGAAGGGTCGTGTTGAACAGAACATCCATCATATCTGGCATCGCTACAGAGATGGTAATTTGTTTTAAAATGTCGGCGACCTCTTGGTGATTTTGAGTCAATATCAGACTTGCCGAAGATCTGTTTTTTTAAGGTAATTGAACATTTTAGAAGGCATATTAATGTTTTTTCAAAATTTCGACGCTCTCGATTTTTGAGCATCCAAACATGTACAATTAACACGCATGTGTTTTTTGACGTAATTGAAGTTTTTAAAACGGGATATTATTACTATTTTTGCTATTATTATTATTATTATTATTATTATTATTATTATTATTATTATTATTATTATTATTATATGTTAGGAGAAAATCCACAGACAATTAGGGAAAACACGGAAATTTTACTTGAAGCAAGTAAAGCGATAGGTTTGGAAGTAAATCCCGAAAAGATAAAGTATATGATTATGTCTCGTGACCAGAGTATTGTACGAAATGGAAATATAAAAATTGGAGATTTATCCTTCGAAGTGGTGGAAAAATTCAAATATCTTGGAGCAACAGTAACAAATATAAATGACACTCGGGAGGAAATTAAACGCAGAATAAATATGGGAAATGCGTGTTATTATTCGGTTGAGAAGCTTTTATCATCTAGTCTGCTGTCAAAAAATCTGAAAGTTAGAATTTATAAAACAGTTATATTACCGGTTGTTCTGTATGGTTGTGAAACTTGTACTCTCACTCTGAGAGAGGAACATAGGTTAAGGGTGTTTGAGAATAAGGTGCTTTGGAAAATATTTGGGGCTAAGCGGGATGAAGTTACAGGAGAATGGAGAAAGTTACACAACGCAGAACTGCACGCATTGTATTCTTCACCTGACATAATTAGGAACATTAAATCCAGACGTTTGAGATGGGCAGGGCATGTAGCACGTATGGGCGAATCCAGAAATGCATATAGAGTGTTAGTTGGGAGACCGGAGGGAAAAATACCTTTGAGGAGGCCGAGACGTAGATGGGAAGATAATATTAAAATGGATTTGAGGGAGGTGGGATATGATGATAGAGACTGGATTAATCTTGCACAGGATAGGGACCGATGGCGGGATTATGTGAGGGCGGCAATGAACCTTCGGGTTCCTCAAAACCATTTGTAAGTAAGTTATTATTATTATTATTATTATTATTATTATTATTATTATTATTATTATTATTATTATTATTATTATTATTATTATTATTATTTGAGATATAAACAGTTGACCTGGTATGGGGATGTGAGAAGAATGCCAGAAGAAAGATTACCTAGAATGGTACTGGAATGATGTCTGCCTGAGAGAAGAAGGAAAGGGAGACCTCGAAATTCATGGTTACAAGAGATCAGAACAGGGATGAGAGAGTGCAGACTGGACGACATGGACTGGATGGTCAGAGAGGAGTGGAGAACAAGAATAAGACTTTAAGGGCCGTATTCGTAGACATTCTTAGCGCGGGCTTCCTGTGGATGATCAGCGAACTAACGTTTTTCGTATTCATAAACCAGTGTTAGCGATATTATATGATATGAATCCTGTACAAGTAATCAGTCGATAGCCAGGGCTAGTTTAGCACGCTCGTAGCGCGGGCTAGCGAAATGTCTATGCATAGCACCCTAAGACTTTAGGCACAGAAAGATGTGTAAACATTAGAAATCTGTATGTAAATAAATAAAATTATTATTATTATTATTATTATTATTATTATTATTATTATTATTATTATTATTATTATTATTATTATTATTATTTCGTTGCTGTCTCGATGTTTTCTGAGCGTTCTATCATATAGAATTTGCATTCAATTTTCTGGGATAGTTGAAATTGTTTTAAGGGACACTGGGATTAGGTGACGTAACATTTTTACAGTTCTTTATTAATTTCTTTCAAATTCGGCGGGTTTGTTGTGTCTGTGCACTTAAATAACTGTACCAAATTTAATCGAGTTTCATTAATTATTTCCTTATATTAATTTTCACTTATTTTAATGATATCAAATTATGCGTAAATTCAAAATGCCCCTAATGGCTTCAGAATTGTTTTTGCTTTTAAATATTTTCTGCGAAGGACTTACATTGCACGATAAAGAAAACTGCGCATGGATTTTTAAAATTAGAGAACTGGTTCATGAGATAAAAGTTCTCTTACAAGTCAAATTTTTTGTTTGATAATTTTCTTTAATTTTTAAAATTCATATCATGAAAATCTTTCAGTGAAGAGCCGAGTCCGTGCACAGCTTTGTGTATAGAAGTATTCTGAGTATTCGTGCAAAGTTTCATGTAAATCGGAGCAAATGGAAACCGCTAGGAACTTCATTATTGACCAGAAACATAGTTTTGAGAGAACTTTTTAGAGGGTGTGATAGGTGTTTAAAAGAGCTGGCGTAGCATTTTTTAAATGTTCGCCAGACCTTTAAAAGTAGTAGGCGGGGGCTGAATATAGGACAGAATGTTAAACAAATGTATTCGATAATTATTTAGGTAAAAAAAAAACATTTTTTACCATTTTGGCCAAAAACTCAGTGTCCCTTAAAAACGTGTCAGGGGATTCATAGGATCTCTGTTATTGCTTGAAACTTTTATTTTCTCGGTTGGCTGTTATTATGATACTTCATAGGATCCCTATTATTGCTTGAAACGTTTTAAAGAATTATATTGATTCTTTAAGTATAGGGATTGTGAATATGAGTGAGAATGAAATGAATTGAATCCCACTTTCTTTGTTTAGTTAGTGATTGACAACAATAAGACGTCACTCATGAGACAACTAAGCCAGAAGATAATTAATAGAGTGGCCAGTTCCTTCCCCCTTTATTGTACACATCGTTGAATAGTAACATATTAATGAAATTTATGTTTTCTATTACTAATAATTAATTTTTCTTCAGTTCTGTATTGAATATAATAATTATACAGTTTATATCTGTACAAGTATTGACAGTGGAATTATTGTGTTCAATCTGAATTGGTTTGTTGAACTGGCGCTAGTGTTGGTTTATGATAAAATATAATTCATGCAAGAAAGTATGTCTATCCCTCCAGCAAATACCATATCAATGTAAGAGTGATCATTGCTAAGAAAATGACGTGATGTTACTCATTTCTGTTGTTAAGCAAGTAACGTCACATGTTGAAATTTTCGTGACTTTTATTCATTTGAAACTCGAGCATAAACGTTCCACGCTGATCCGTTACTAAGGAAGTGACGTCAGAATAGTGTCACATAACTCATTGCCATTGCTAAGCAATATAGTCCGATAATAATAATAATAATAATAATAATAATAATAATAATAATAATAATGTTTTCAAAATGTGGGCGCCTTGTTTAGAACTTACATGAGGTCTTTGTTCTAGGATAATTAAGATTAACAACATATTAAGTTTTCAAAATTAACGACATATTAATGTCTAATGGAGATGTCTTCACCATTTAGGCGATCTTTAAGTCTCCCAACATCCGTATTTGGAAATAGTATTTTGAGGATGGGATTATTGAAAATTAACAAAATAAAATTATGGATATTAACTTGCGTTCAAATTATCAGCATACTCTCGATATTTTTTTTTTATATCTTTAGTGAATTTGCAGAGAAGTGCTTCGAGTACTGTTAATGAGATACTTGGTGTGTTCCACGACCTTGAATTTTTGCGCTCGTGTTTTTCTCGGCCAGGAGAATTTTGGCTAGGAAGTCATTGTAACAGTAAGAGAAGCGAATGCGTTCGATTCGAGTCACGCCCTTTCCCCGTTGCGGTTACAGTGACACAGCCTGCTGGTGAAATAACTGGCTGCCGTGCATTCTGCCTGCACTAACAACTTCCTAATGTGAACTCACTGACTTACTAACCACAAAAACCAGTGAATTTTGATACTTTTATTTATTACTCATAACATTTAACGTTGTTGTGCGAATGTAAGGTGCCTTCAGCGGGATCGTCACGAACTCTGCAGTGACGATAATGATGATAATTATAAGTACAATAAAATTCTAACAAAATTATCGTTGGAACCAGTTCACTAAGGATTGCAAGATATCTTTCGTCTCATCGTTGGAATTCACTGACCATATGTTCGACTTGGCGCAAACGTTATGCTTGGAACAATGCAGGCCATTTCGTTTCATTCCATGTCGAACTGATAATGGTGCTCTTCATTCGAAAGGCGTTTGAGAGATTTTTGTTGCATGTAGAGACTATGAGACATGTTTTCTAGAAGTACGTAGAATTCCATGTCAGCCATCCCACCTTAACAGTTTCTTTTTGCGTGATTCGAAATTTTAACCATACACATTTGAATCTGTGTTTTTTTTTATCCTCTAAGGTCAAGTTATCGATTAGGCTATACGTAGAAGTTGTCATAGACTTAGTAAACAATTACAATTTTCATTATTTGTTAGAGTAAATATAGGTCTTCGGACTACCACTTTTGGTATTCTTACGTCTTTATAATGTACTGAAAAAAAAACCAAGAAAATGGATAAGTATACTTCAGGACTTGCCAGTTTGAATGTAGCTTGGAGCCGATTCCAGCTAGTCATAGGATATATAGTTTCATTTTTCAAGGTTTTCGTAATATCGTTAGTAATTCTTTGGTCGGCGGGAAATGGCACATAAGTCAAAAAGTCGATTTATCTGTTGTACCTAATCACATAAATCTAGTATTTTTTCTAATTTTTGAAATAATAAAATTTCTTTTATTTTAAATTGAAAAGGTCCTTACTTTAACCAACATACGTGAATTTCATTATTATACTTATTTTCAGTTAAGAGTAAATTAAAAAGAAAATCTCTCCTGAAAAATTATTCTTTTTGACTTATGTACCTTTTCCCGCCGACCAGAGAATTATTTTCATACACTAACTTGTTATAGAATGACAAACGCAATGCCCTTTTTTCCGGGACAGTAAATTTTATTTAAAAGGTGAGATTTTAATTTAAGTGGGGATATTCACCGTTATGGGTCAGAAAATCACCTTTTTTTGTTTTATTTGTTTAGAATACTCTTTTTCTCTTTCTTTTGATGAAATAATTTATTGGATATATCTAATAGGGTGCGACACATGCTCTTCAATTTTCTCACAATTCATAACACTGTCCTTTTAAATTTAATCTTCGCCGCTCGTTTTCCGAAACTTGAAGATTTATATTTATTTTCCCTGATGACTCAAGATGTAAGTATTTGTTATTTATATTTTTTAAAATAATAAAGGACCTAATGAAAATGTAAAATAATAATGCGCTCTAAAAATTTAAGAAAAAAATATTTTCACAAGAGATTAGTAAAATATTTTCGTGTTATTATTCAAGTAGTCATGGAAAACATTTTAAAGTAAGAATAATTTACAACAAACATAAATCTGTAGAAAATATTAGGGAAATGCATTATTATTTTCATGCAAAATTTTGGAAATGAATGACTATTAATTAAAAATGATAATTTTAATATAACTTCCTATATTAGAAATACAGAGTAGAGAGGAAGTAATGTATTTAAAATTTGTGAAATTTCATTTCACTAGGACTGAAAAATACTGAGGCGTGAATATCTTAAGTACACTTAATTCGTACGATTATTAAAAAAGGTGTACCTCTTCCTATGTGTTGCAATTTTAAATTTAATCTATTAAAGAATTTCTTAGTTTTTCAGTTCATTTTTTGTAATGTAGTGAATTAGTATCTAAGTAGTACCATTACTTTTAGAACTTTTCCTTTCATTGTAACGGAATCGTTATGACATTCAGATTTAAACTTCTGAAATTAAGTAGGTATATTATGTACTATTAATGTCTGAATTTTGCCTACAATATAGCAAAGATTTATGGGAATTAAATTTTTGAGGAAGCCTAGGAAGTGTTAATTTCATGTTCAGAGATTATTTTAGCAGTTTGTCAATTTTACACCATATAAATGTGTATTTCATTTCTCATATTTGTGTATTATATGAATAAGCCAACATAGTAAACATACATACACATACATTATACATATGTAGACCCAGCTATACAAATTTGTTCACTATTCCTAGTAGCTGCATTTTTTTCAGTTCAGATTATATTTCTTATCTTTTGTGTGCCCAAAAATGAATAATTTTTAGTCGGTTATTTAACGGTGCTGTGCTATTTAATGTCGATGGATTTGGTGAAAGTAAGATGGTATTCGGCGAGATGAAGCCGAAATTCGCCATAAATTACCTGATATTCGCCTTACAGTTGAGGGAAACCTTGGAAAAATCCCAACCAGGTAATCAGTCCAAGCAGGTATAGAATCCGTGCCCGAGCTCAACTTCGGAACAACAAACAAACGCACTACCGTCTAAGCTATGCCTGTTCCCTCCAAAAATAATAACGTACATATTAGATCAGAAGAAAGTTTATATATCTCTATTTCTTTTCAGACACTCCGAGGCTCTTGTTCCCCAGTTTGAGAAACAGTATTGTAGTGCATGAGGAAGTAAGAAGCGAATTCGTATTCTGAACATTAAAACAATGGTAATTCAGTCGGGAGTACTGCTGTGCGCTGGAATGACTCGCTACAGGGGTCGAAGCATGACCACTCGTCCCCATAAGTTTCCATGTGTACGTGGACCTCCTATCGCGGCCCTAAATATCCCCACGACTCGCTGCTGTCATCAGAAACATCGTTGATTCTATTACAAATAAATCGAACACAGATGTTCTGATGATAGCGGTGACGCTAAGTCACTTCAGCAGTTCAAAATCATCGTTACAGAAAGGCAGACTATAAATCAAGAACTGATAGCTTCAAAATGTAATATGAAAATTTCAAGCAGTAAATGCAGTAATGGCTTTGGAAGGGCGTGAACTCCTTAAGAAGCGTAACTGCTTTTATTATGGTGACTAGCGGCTCGAAAGTTCATGCTCTAAAATCCTACTGAATATGCGTGTAATAATGACCTTAAAATATGCCAATATAAGCTATATGCACCAGTAAATAAAAGAGTATCGTTTCCCGCAGAAGTACGAATGATAAGTGAGTATAAACTTCTACTAATTTTTTAATAAAAAAGCCGCCCTAAATAAGGGTTCGAATAGATCGGCCTACTAATCAATTCATAAAGAATAATCATGAAAACCAATTGTGTGACAATTTGAAAGGAAAAAGAAAACATTAAGATAAATGATATGAAAATATAGGAAATCATTTACAATAAAAGTTTGTTGGGTGCAAGTGATTACTAATTATAGCTAAGGATGATTTTAACACATGAGATCCTATGGCATCAGAAACTTTAAATTGTTTAAGTTGATTTAAAGTTTCTCGTGGGATCGTGCCACGGGCACCGAACATGAGCCCAAAAACTGTCCAATGTGTGATGTGGTATTGTGCTCCAAGATGCTGACAACAAGGCTCATATATGACTTGTTTTTCACGACACAACTCTTGTGGCTGTTGCTCGTGCATCTCGAAACAGATTGTGGGATCAAGAATGACACCCTTATCCTTCTACCGATCAATTATGATGATATCAGCACGTCTAGTAGAGCCATCAGAAGAGACGCAACCAACCTCCTCATAAACCTCATAGGAAGTATTCTGACGAATTGAACTTTAAACTAAAAAGGATATTCCATTGTCTAATATCAGCGACAATTTGCAGTTCATGGCCAATGCTTGACCAAAGTTTTAAATTTAAGAAACTGCTCCTGTTACCTTCAAGATGGATCATATAGTTGTAACGATTTGGTTCCGAAAGATTATTATACTGTACGTTATTCTTTAGGACATAGTTCATTTATCAAAAGCTTCACACCAGAGTTACATTCCTAAAAGATTGAGATATCGTAAAATGAAAGCCTCTCGTTCAAAAGCATTCAATTCTCGATACCATAAAATGCCTAATAAATATTAATGTCGATGCAAGTTATTTTCGAAATACGTTTATACACAATGTAGCCCGATTAGAATTACATACGAATCAAATTGAGTCTTCTCTAGATTTATTTTATATTGGAGCATAAAATTGGGCGTCTCATTTCTGCTGTCCGGCATTGGTAATACTTAATTGGTCGGTAGGTCTTTGTAGATTTTTATTTAGGGGCCGTCTGTATTAAGAATCAAATGAGATGACGATAGCATTTATTGAAGACCAGTGAAATGAGGATGAAGCAGTATACCGAATTACTCTGTGTTCTGCCTTATGAATGTTTCGTCCACCTTAAATCCCATGGTAGGCCTACCTTCTGGAGAGACATTGTCAACTAACATAACTGTAAATTTGATTTCAAGGACATATTTTCAGATAAATCAATTATACAGAGTGTTTCCGAGGTGGTGTTACAAACTTTCAGGGATGATGGCGAAGGGTACATACATCAATTTGAGATAAGGAACCATCGTCCGGAAATGACTGAGTCGAAAGTTATAAACATTACAAGTCTGCTCTGTCTAGTAACTTATCATAATGGAAAAGCTGGTTTCGAGCCCTTCCATTATGATAAGTAGGGACCGGATTTATAGGTTTTTACCTATTTTTTTCCTTACTTCCAAACTCATAATTTCTTGAATAATTATCAGAATCATGGTCAGAAGAATCATATATGAGGGGTTCACAACCAGAGCGGACCAAGTCCATCTGGAATAGTTCTGAGATTTGAGTCTTAAAGTTCCTGGCTCACGCTTAGCAACCTTCATCTTCCATAGGAAATGCTGCCCTCTGTGGAGTAACAAATGAGTTATGGACTTTGTTACGGCAATGAATAAATCTAAGCTTTCTTCATCCGAGATTGTATTAATCCACAAACTGACCACAGGTGGACTCGGTCCACTCTGGTTGTGAGCCCCTCATATGTAAATTCCGTTGAACCTAAAAAAACCTAAACTGAATCTTAAGAACTAAAAGAACCTAAATCATAATTAATACGTATTTTTCTTTATTTACTGCGTTTTATATCAATATATTTGGAAATGTCAATACATCTTATAATTTTTATTCTCTTCTGCAGTGGAGAAAGCGACCCAATCTGCGGTCTTTACCCCTTCAGTCTTTTGTTGTTTTGGATAAAATAGTTAACAGAGAATTACCCCTACGTCTTTCTTTGTATAGCGGGCCGTCTTCAGAGTCTTCACCCTCTAAAGGGCACTGATTGGGATTGTATGTATTTTGGTATTTCCACTGATTGCACATACGACATACCAGTAGAAGGATATAAAATGATTGAATTTTCTCTTTAGGTGAATAAATTGTGAAAAAGTCGCGTTGTTGAAATTCGTGAGTTTTCGGGCATGTTCACTAATAGAAGACTCTAATCTTGCGTGTACGGATACTAGCTGTGAACTTTTCTGAGGTCTCTGTACAGTCTGTCTTATTCTGGTGCTTCTAGTGTTAACATTGGATTTTTATATTTTGTGTTTTATAAAGTTATGTCAAAACAAGCGAAATCACATTTATTACGTCAGTGGATTGGAAATGATTCCATCTTTACTACCGAGGGAAAAGTTACATTATAAAAACATGAAGGAATAGAGTCTCAAAAGCAGTCTGGAGACTTATACTTGAAGTCCCCAATAATTAAAATTGTAATTATTTACTTTTTAAGTGTATATAAATTTCTATTGGCCATCAGTTGCTTGATCATAGTGGCAAAGAACCACGAATTCCAGTAATGAGTATAATTCAAATTTCGACGTACGCAAAACGGTACTTACAATGTTCTAAATTGCAAGATTGTGTTTCATATAATGTGTAAAGAATGCTTCGTAACTGGATGCAGAAATAAGTATGCTTAAAGTTACTGATAACACGAGCTGCTTGAAATTGTAAGCATGTTGCATTTCTAAGGAAGAACATTCTTCCGGTTAGGGATGGTGAATCTTTTCTTCTGAAACGTCACTTCTTTACATTTAAATGCGACGAGATGACGAGACAGACGCTTTGGTTGCTCTTGCTTAGCAGAACGAGTCTACAGTTAGAATTCAAGTGATAAATATTCATAAGCAACTGTTCATGGACACTTTTTTCACGCGGTTTGAACTTAATTTGTTAAAACCGTACGAATTTATACGATAACACGATGCAGTATCAATTGTAACTAATTATTTAGTAAAGTATCTTGTCCAGGTGTTGCATAATCAGGCGACTGATTCTTTGTAAAGTGAGTTGGATTGAATACTTGGCAGATCTTGCGAGATTTGTGGTTGTCAAAGAGGCTGTAGGGAGGTTCTCTGCTCTATTGTGAACACTTCCCCGTTAATAATTTAGTTAACAATGAATACCACTGCAGCGTTCTAGCGGCTCTTGAAGGGCTTTGTTCTGAGTCCGTATCTAAATTGTTTTTTCTCTTTCCCATACTAGAGGGTTACAACTTTGTGGCTACCATGACCTGGTGTCGACGCGAGGCCTAACGAACAATACATTATGGAACACTAGAGTAACAACACACTAATTAATATTCATGTCATAGGTGTAATACACATCCTGTGCCGTGGCTCATGTATGTATGTATGTTTTTTATTTTGGTTATTTAACGACGCAGTATCAACTATTAGGTTATTTAGCGTCGATGAGATTCATGATAGCGAGATGGTATTTGGCGAGACGAGGCCGAGGATTCGCCATAGATTACCTGGCATTCACCTTACGGTTGGAGAAAACCTCGGAAAAAATCCAACCAGGTAATCAGCCTAAGCGGGGATCGAACTCGCGCCCAAGCGCAACTTCAGATCGGCAGGCAAGCGCCTTAACCTACTGAGCCACGCCGGTGGCTCTTGCTCTTGCTCATGTATGTATGTATGTATGTATGTATGTATGTATGTATGTATGTATGTATGTATGTATGTATGTATGTATGTATGTATGCATGTATGTGTAAAAATTATGGTTTATTTAACGACGCTCGCAACTGCAGAGGTTATATCAGCATCGCCGGTGTGCCGGAATTTTGTCCCGCAGTTCTTTTACATGTCAGTAAATGTACTAACATGAGCCTGTCGTATTTAAACACACTTAAATGCCATCGACCTCGGCCGGGATCGAACCCGTAACCTCGAGCATAGAAGGCCAGCGCTATACCAACTACGCTACCGAGGGCGACTGTATGTATGTATGTATGTATGTATGTATGTATGTATGTATGTATGTATGTATGTATGTATGTTCAGAAGGTACCGTTTCCAGCTACATATTCATGTAACTTGCGTTCGATTTTCGACATGGGCGTGATTCCAGTTTCTGTTGCCTTTGGCGTGACCTTACGTCATGCTGACAACATGAACAAAGAGTGGTACTACTTTTTTCAAAATACTCAAAAGTGTGAAGTCAGAACGGCTAAAGAGGATAGTCTTCAATGCCAGGTGATAATGTTATGCACGCCCTAATTACACATTAAAACGAGTAACGTGTCTTTTCAGGTTACTGAAATGCTTGTCCATTAACTGTAATTTAGTAACCGAAAGATTTCTGAAGAAAGGGAACGTTGTTCAACGAACTGACTGCATTTTGAAATACTGTTAGGATAATAATAGTACAGTAGACTTTGCTTACTGTGTTAAGAATAGTTATTAAATATTGCGAGCAAGAAATGGAATGTCACGATCGGGGAAAAGTTTGGAGAAGCAACTGTTATGCCACATGTCTGAGATTTAATGCTCTGCTGCTGCTGCTCCTACTACTACTACTACTACTACTACTACTACTACTACTACTACTACTAATAATAATAACAATAATAATAATAATAATAATAAATAAATAACACTATGTGAATATACTTAATACCCCTGACATGATAGGACGCTACCTGAATAAGCTATAGAATTAGTACGTTCCAAATAATCATGTATTCGTACTGTGTATTTAATATTAGTGAATTGCAATATGGGAAAATTCAGTGAACTGTAACAATAATACAGCAACAGGGAAAGTGACTTTTTGTCCTAGCCCACGCTTTCAGAATGTAGGGGTGTCTTCCCCATAGCTTCACGTTCAAGCACACACGAGGAGGGTTGAAGGTCATATACCTGCGCTTTGAAAATGCTGGCAAAATTATACAGAACATTGGTCCCGAAGTTATTCCATGATTATAATTCACTTTCCCCTTCGTAGTCTTCTCCGTACTACGTTCACAGGACGCTCCAGAAATAACTCCTCTTATATTTTGGTATAGGCCTAGTAGTAGTTGCGTCAAGTCACAAAACATGTTTGAATGTGTCGAGTTCGATTCCACTTCGAGTCTCGTGTGGATACAGAGATCTCGTTGTCTGGATTAAGATATTCAAGTCTCTTCTTTTACGCTCAGTGTATAGAAAATTTGTGAAGAGGAATTTCCAACTGAGAGAGGCCTGCTTCTTTTGAATATCTTTTATTACATGTTAATTTGGACATTTCTATTATGAAGACATTGCAGTCTTGAGCGATTTGGGTCCGATTCGCGGAAGATACATAAAAATTATTATGGATTAGTTACTATGGAGCAGGTTTTCATCGAATATTTTGATCTAGCTGCCTTTGTTATTACGCCATTTCGGCTTACCGTGAACTACGTAATTTAGAAAGAAATTGTTTAAAAATTTTAAAAGAAAGAAGGAAACCTTATATAACATCTACTTTTTTTTGAGTGAGATATGTAAAAATTAGTATTTTGAAACACGTCAACCAAAGATCTCACACTAGACTTACTAGAGAGTCGAGATTTTATTCCTAGTAAATGCAATAGAGCAATGGTTCTCAACCTTTGAAAGATCGCGGCCTGGTAAATTATTTTTCTTATAAGACGACGAGAGGCCGATCTCAACAAATTTAATCGCAAATATCTTTCCAATTTTTTAAAGTTCATGCATTTAACTAAAAGGACTTCAAGAGTATTAGTTCACTACGAAAACGGTGTGACATGTTGACAAATAATTTAATTTACTATCAAGTCACTAGATTAATGAAATTTTGTAGCATATTGCAGTTTTTTTAATCCAACATCATCAATTACGTTCGTTGCATTCCATTCCATTCCCGTTTATTACGTGTGAAATAGTGTACTCATAACCACACTTAATAGGCCTAACATTAATAAATTCTGTGCTACGTTTGTACTTATTACAGCTTAATTGTTTCACTGATTGAAAAATCCACGAAAGAACGGTGCCTTGATTAATAATCTAAACAATGAAAATAATTTTGAACACTTTGTCAGTACTAAATTGTAGGCTTTGTCCAGTTGAAATGTTTAAGAGAACCATTCATCATTATAAAACTATCATGGAGTTAAGCCACGTGTTGCCCTGTTCCAGTTCTCACTTCAGGTTTTAGTCCAGTAGTCTTCTTCCTAACTGAAGAATTAGTTGTTTTAAAACTACATTACATATTTAATATAGCCGAAAACCAGATTGGCTTGCGAATATGTAGTATGTGTTAGGTAGGTATGTAAAAATGTGTTTTGTGAAATTTTAATATAACAGAGATAGGCCTAATACCCAAATTCACTAATATGAAATCTTTCCATATATGTGAATAAGATGGAATAGATTCTATAATCACATATAAATTTCAACTGTATTAATGGAAGAACTTATTACGCAAAACTGTCAACGTTAAATTTTGTAGTTTCATATGTTTAAGTTAAGTTGTCCGGATATTCTTATCCTAACCAAGACTGAAGTTCTTATATTCCGTGTTTTATTCATTAAGGGGTTAGGTACAGCTTACAGCAGTAAAATTTTGTAAATATTCAACATTTTTTTTCCTCCATTACTGTATCTGGTACAGTAATGAAAATTGGCATGTGTAAAATACTGTTCTTCTGCTATATGAAAATATAGATTATATATATATATATATATGTATATACATATATATATATATATTTATTTATTTACGATTTAAAAAAATTATTTACACTTTTTTTTTTTCAAAATTCAGTTTACTGTGCAGTGATGAAGCGTTTCCCACATAACTAAAAAACTATCCAACATTCTGTGATGAAATTTTTTGTGTGTATTTATGCATGTCATATCTACAATACGATGCAAGATCACTTTTCTACCTTTGATAGATTGTCTGATAAAAAATAAATTAATTTAAAAATGGTCAAATAACAGTATTTTCTTCTAACACAAAATAAAAAAAAAATATTATATATTAAGGAATGTAGTTAAAAGAGCATGATATTGTAAACATGAATTTCAGCAATAAAATAAAAGCTAGAGAACATGAAACAGTTATCAAGTTTATGAGTTACGACGGAAACGCTTCATCACTGCACAGTGAACTGCCACCATTCTGAATTTTGAAAAAAAAAAAAAATAATAAATAAATAAATATAAATAATTTTTTAAATCGTAAAAATATTTTTTTTTCATATAGCAGAAGGACAGTGTTTTACACATACCTATTTTCATTATTGTACAATATACGGTAATGGAGGAAAAATTGAATATTTCCAAAAATTTTACTGCTGTAAGCTATACCTAATCCTTTAATCTGCAGTCCCATTTTGCTGAGTGATTAGAATTGCAATTTATAGTTACAAAATTAAGGGGAAAATTCCTATCTCATAATCGCTGGATAACCTCTGTAATTGAAAAGAGACTTTAATGAAGAATTACAATTAATAGTGATGCAAGATGTTGGTCCATGAGGTGGTGTTTGGGAACTTGTAGCCTTGATTTATGTTTGTGGTCTGCTGTTTGAAGTAATTAGTTGAAGTCAGTGCTTTAAACCTCAGGAATGCCGGATCGTCTACATTACTTCTGAACATGGTACCTCTCTTCAACTTCATGCATTATTCATAGAGACTCTAGTGCGCTGGTTCGAATGCCTCCTGTTGTTACTTTTTTCGTGAGCTGCCTTATTCACGAAAAGCGACTTATTTTCCACTTATTTATCAACACTGATCCTTACTTAACTGATGCGTTGTGTGTTAGGTCCGAGATATTTCATCGCGGTGTTAATGTACGTAGATTGCTCTCGGCATTGCTAGACCGTGGAGATAACATTTCTTTCGTGACTACAAGTACAGCGACCGTTCTGCTCTTGGAGGTAGTTGTAGCTTCGCAATCGGAAGATCCAGTGTTCGATCCCTGAGCTTACTACACTTGCTGATTGCGATGAAATGTTTCAGACTCCTTCACTACTCATTGACATGCCTGATATTTAACATAGCATTGGAAATGGTTAGAAAGGATTCGGGTGTTGAAAGAAAGGGTAAAGGGATACAATATTTTATAAGAGTTCAAATTTTAGCTTACTGTATGCCGACGACTTCGATATAATTTGGAAGAACAGCAAGAGATTTTAAAGAAGTACACACAGAAGTATAGCGTGTTCACAATATCTGCGTTCGTTTCGTTTGTAACATTAGAAAATTCGATCATGTAACATCGTCTCTAGAATTGTTGTCTTGGAATCCACTTAAAGAAAGAAGATTCCTCAACTCCCTCTTATTACTATTTAAAATCATCCACACCTCCACACCCTCTTACCTAGCATCTCGTTTTGTTTACCTTTCACTACCTCGAATCCGGAACATGTACCCTCTCTCTATTCCTTTGCACAGAACATCCTTCTACTCATAATCTTTCAGTATATCGATTCCACGCTTCTGAAATTCTCTCCTTGACTATGTCAGAGACTGTCGGACAATATCAAAATTCAAATTTAAATTAAAGAATCACATTCTAGTTCATGGAATTGCTTGTTAAACATCTGTCAGGTTGCGCAACTTCGGCTTGACCCATGACATACATTAAATATTGTAACTATGCTGTTGTAAAATTGACAATTAATATGTAATGTAGCCTACTTATTATTATTATTATTATTATTATTATTATTATTATTATCATTGCTATCTTTGTTTTTCTTTATTTTTTTCTTGTATTAGCTCGACGAAAGCTCTATAGTGTTCTTTTGACTCTGTTGACCCTTTTTAGGGCTTTAATTTAATTTGTATTATTTTTACCAGTGTTTGTATTTTTTTGTATTTATGTCTGCTATCTGGTAGGATCTAAGAGAAGGCCTTTATGGCCTTAATCCTATCAGATTAAATAAATAAAATAAAAATAAATTTACCAAGCACAGGAGATGGGACCCAAAATCAATTAAAGTGAAACAGAGTGTCTACCGAAAGGTTTAAATAAAAATTAGTTATCTTCCGTTGGTTTCAACGAAAATTCATTCTCCCATTCAAACGCATTGTAAAAAGAATAGTTAGAACAGTATCGTAGTAATTCACTCAAAAAGAAACAAACTAACGCAATGCTTTACATTTCATTACTGTATAAACTTGTTTCTGAAGTTCTTTGACATTCAAATAAGTTGACAGCAACTCTTAGTTTTTTTTTTTCCATCTAGTAGGCTTTTCTTCATGTAGCTCTTTCACATCATCATCATCATCATCATCATCATCATCATCATCATCATCATCATCATCATCATCATCATCATCATCATAATCCTGACAAGTATTAGGCCGAGTGGCCTGTTACGGTCTTCCAATTCAACATTGAATTTTTGTTACTCTTGGTGACACGAGTTATAAATTTAGATACACTTCGTTACTTTCGTTGCCAATTGCTTAAATTTGTTACTTTTTCGTCGCCTCCATTAGTCTACCGGTAGATGTACTGAACAAAATACACGGAAGTAACCGAAAATCCATCGAGATCGGAATATCTAGAAGTTGGTGAATACAGGTTTTAGAGAGTAATTGAATTTAAATACCTGGGAACCCTAATTACAAGTAATAACACGTTGAGTGCGGAAATCCTCCATAAATTAGTGACAACCAATGGATGTTATTATGGGCTACAAAGGTACCTGAAGATACGTCATAAATATTAATGGAATATGTAAATTATACAAAACATAAATAGGACCTGCATTACTGTATGGGTATGAGATCTGGGCTGTTAGTAAAAACAAAGAAAGTAAATCGATTTTTTTTCCGAGACTAAAATGTCATGACTTTATTGTATCTTAGATTTGGTGAACCTGACATAATATAATTAAATGTTAAAAAAATATTTTCACGGTGTTCAACCTTTTGGTCTCTTGCACCGCGTCATGGATGTGGAAACGTCCAACGTTTTGAAGCTACATATCAGCTCTATGACGAAGAAGTGCAAGGACTAGTTCCAGATAACAGACGCAATGAATAAATTTTTTTCCTTTACTTGTCCTATCTGACTTTACTTGTCCTAGCTGATACGAAACGCTGGACGTTTCTACAGTTTTGACACGGTGTAGTGGCAGTTGCAGTGAATATTTTTGGTCAGTGATAATTTATAGTGTCAGTGAAATGTGTTCTATAGTGCCAGTGAAATGCATTCTAAAGTGTTAGTGAAATGTGTCATAGTGCCAGTGCAATGAGTGAGATGAGAGTGAAGTGAAAGAGTATCAATACCAATGTGAAACATGTCGGACCTATACAGGGTGAATCTTCTCATCCTGCGGATTGGTACCTAGACAAACCTGCATTTTACAGACGATGCTAAATGCAGGTGCTCACATTGCATTCACCAGCCCGTCCGATAAGGCTACGATGTTGACCTGTGTTAAACTAATTACGTCAAAACATATGACAAAATAACTATTTTTAATCTCTTCCATGCCAAATTATCCGTTAAATTACCCTAAATAAAAACTACCTTCATGTGTCAGTACTTGAACGTCAGACCTTCACCGCTGAAGGCCAGCGCGTACACACCTGTGCTAGTGGAACACCAGATCATGTCATGCCGAGCGGTACGTAGCAGTCATTTTGGCCGAAAGTTATACAACGCAGGGGACTGTGTTTACGGTATAGTCTGTAAAGCGCCGGTACAGCATAACTTCTCAATCCGCAGGATGAGAAGATTCACCGGTATATAGGTATGTTGTAATGGAAAATTAGGTCCACTTATAGGTACTATTTTAATTGTTATTAATTGTAATTATTGTGTATTATAATTATATATTGTGTATTAATTGTTTATGCATATAGAGTGTTAGTTGGGAGACCGGAGGGAAAAAGACCTTTGAGGAGGCCGAGACGTAGATGGAAGGATAATATTAAAATGGATTTGAGGGAGGTGGGATATGATGATAGAGACTGGATTAATCTTGCACAGGACCGATGGCGGGCTTATGTGAGGGCGGCAATGAACCTCCGGGTTCCTTAAAAGCCATTTGTGAGTAAGTAAGTATTAATTGTTTTGTTGTGTATTAATTGAAATTATTGTGTGTAACTAAGTTACCACTATCACCGGGTAATTGGCCACTTCCAGTGTAAATAAATACATAAAGAAAAAAACAGAAAATCTTCCCCACAAACTGTTATCACTCTGTCGTTTCTTTGGTATTTTAAATTTTTAATGCTACTGATTGCTCAGGCAACCCCATTTGGAAGTACATTGACGTCGTTAAGTCTTCTACTGAAGGGAAGTGTGAGGCATAATTATTGTTCTATTTCCAAGAATAATAAGTAATCAGTAAAGTATTGATAGCCAGCTAGACATAATTCAGTCCACGTATTATTGGAATGAACTTGCAAGTACAATAGTCGAGTACTTCTAATTTCTTGTGTAATGTGTAAATATGTGCTAATTAATATACATACGTACAGTGTTTTAATAGTAATAATGATAATAATAATAATAATAATAATAATAATAATAATAATAATAATAATAAAGCTAAAATACCAAGAGTTCATGCAAAAAGCGGAATTTGTCCTTGTTTTGCACATAGACTCGTGAAGGGAATCAATCCATCGCGTTTGGCATGAGATTTGTAGTAGATAGAGTGATTGTAGGGCATATTCTTCGAAAACTTAGTGTGTTCTACTACTTTCAATTCATTAATATTTCATTATAGTTATATCTCACTCACTTCAAATCGACGATATTCTACAGCAAGAAACCGACTCACAAAGTAAGAAAAGTGAGGAAAGAATATGAATTCATTATATATTTGAGCTCACCTTCCTTTGCAGAATTGAACCTTTTCAAAAAAAGTGTTTGATATTAAAACTGAATGTAAAGATTGTATGCTGCGCGGTGAAAAGGGCATAAGTCATAAATTACAAGTTTTCAGTAGAGCAAATGCGAAGTTTGAAATCAGGACCGATATCATTATGATGGGCTGGAACTCTGACGTTCTACATCATTACGGAAAAGCATAGACTTATGAACTATCTGAAAAAGCAAAGCCTTTTTTGTATTCAGATGGCGGTCATAACTCAAAACCAGCATTTTCTGATTGACACCCTTTTTACCGCGCACCATAGATTTGTTGTTTTTTTTATTTATATACTGCTATTCTCCTTTCCAGTAGTGTGTGTGTGTGTGTGTGTGTGTGTGTGTGTGTGTGTGTATATATGTCCTTTCTGTAGATCAACGTTTTGTATTTTGAAGTATACTAATTCAGGAACGCTATTGGAAATCAATAGATATTATTGGTTTAGAAATACTGTAGTTTAATAATAATAATAATAATAATAATAATAATAATAATAATAATAATAATAATAATAATAGAAATCGAAAGTATTTTGAAGAAATCTGTCCCAATATCAGGTTATGTAGGCCTATCTGAAATTTTATACGATTTCTCTGGTGTTGAACGTTGAACCCATTCCTTAAAATTCTTTGATTGGAACGTAAAGGCCAGCCGCTTTGGCCAGCTATGTGAATAGAGCAGTCCGTGATTCCATTCCTGATGGAAGAGATTTCACTAACTTCCGTTCACAGGACTGCGTGTATGTCCCTTGTTTTGTACTGCCCTGTGTTATCTCAGCGGTGGCCCTGTACTGTGCTAACCACACGACCAAGAAGACTCACAATTAGTTCGTTTCTGTTGTTGGTTAAAAGATAATACTCCCCCCTATAAATTGAATTGTAAGGCGGTAATATAAGAAGGAAGTAAAATTGACGAAGAAAGAAAAAAAAAAAGAAAGAAAGATAGATGAGCTGAAAGATTTATGGTGTACAAATTATCTTCAAAAGGTTTCTTCCGAAAACTATGGTTTTCCGTTATCAGTGCATATCGTATTATATCTCATCATATGTAAAATAGCTACACTACCGGTTAGAAGTTTTCGATCAGCTATGAAAACAACTATATACTTTCAATGTACAAACACATCGGAAAAACTAAATAGACCAACAAAATAAATATTTTTTCTCTCTAGCATTATTGTATGATAGAATTTTCAAAACGAAATCTCTGTTTTAACCACAAATCTATAGCTGTGATAGATGATCGAACACATTTGAACGGTAGTTTATTTAGCAACCACTTTTACTATATAACAAACATTGTTACAAATCATACGACTTTAGAAACTTGATTCTTTACAGTTTAATTATGCATCCTAATGTACAGTCTTGAAGAATTTACAAGAATTCGAGTGGCGTGATTTGTAACTATTGTTGTGATAAATGCGTAAGAAAATGTAATTTTGTAGTTAAAAATCGGGGAAAAAAATTCTGTACGAAGCAACTAAGGAATTCATAACACATTTTTAGCTTCAGAATACTAGCAAATTAAAGAAATGATACTCCTGAATAGTCCATTCTTTATCTGTAATATTCTTTTACCATTAAAACTCAAGAATAATGGTATTTTACAAACAACTTCAAATTAGTGTAGGTCTGAAAATATTGAGATTAGGACAAATGTTTATATGAAATTTTTTGCTCAGAATGTCTTCGGAAATAAGCTCCGTAAGTGACGGTACATCCTCGTGAATCACCCTGTGTGTATATAGTATATATAATGAACCAACGGTGTAGTGAGAATAACAAGAGATAAATTATAAGGAGAAAATCTTCCTCATTGCAGGATTGTCCACTTCAGATTTCACAAAGTCTTTTGCCGTCGAATCGTGAAACTTTTGATGAGTCCCAAGCAAATGAAACTATATGTTTGGTGAGAAAAAGGGATGCGGAGAAGATTTTGTCTTAGTTCTTCCGTTTCTGCGACAATTCACAATTCATCATTATCACCTTATTATCATTTGATTATCTCTGTCTCTGTGATTGTTAAGGTACGTTAAATAGAGAATTACCCATTACCAATTAACTAATTTATCACTTCACTATTCTTAACCACTCAGGTACTCATTTATCATTGACACTGTGTAACCTCAACAGTTGATAGTCCTTAACTAAACAATAAATGGCTTTGCTGTGGTATTATCGTTGCAGGCGTGAATGATTTATATGCCGTTAATTTTTTACTCACAAGGAACAATTTAGAGGCTTTGGAGTGGAGATCTGTGGCTTGGTGCAACTGGAATTGAGCTTTACAAACGAGGAGTCGATGCAAGAAATGGTGGTACCACCTCTCTTGTGGGCAGTGTACCCAAACTGCTCTCGCTTTTTCATCCAATATTCCTACTACTATAATTGGTGGACGGATAGTTTTGAACCACGAACTGTATGCTTCATAGTTACGCTATGGCACCCATGCATAAACCATTGTATTTACCTTGTGACATTATAATCTGAATAAAAACTTCTTAGTTCTTGTCATTCGGTTCATCCATCTTCCGTTTAATGGAGCCTACCGATAAAATCTTTATAACCAATATCCGACTTGAGAGCTCAAGGATTCGTCTTTTTTCGATAAGCTTCCAATAATTTCTTCGTTGAGCAGTTAGGAAAAGAGCTAGCTACTCTATCAAGCTGAATGTATATATTTTCTTAACGGGAAGTTCATTCCGAAACTTAGAAGAAAGAAGAGTTATTATGCTTGTATGTATCAGAAGTGGCTAAAATTAATTTATTATACGTATTTACCTATGGTATAAGTTAATGTGTTCGATTTTCATGTTATATTCTGCTGCTTGAAATCGTATATTTTTAGGTTCTAGCAGTAATAATTGAAAGGATCTCGATTATTTTCAAAAATACGTTTGATAAACATACGAGAAATAGGAAAAATATTTTGAGATTTTTTTATCGTTAAAATTTCACTCATGCTGAAAAATAATTTCATTTGTTTGTGCAATTCGTAAGTACTTCATTGGTAATCAAATTATTACACATTTTATAGTTGGATTCAAGGCAGAAAGTTCTTTAGCTAATTTATCGCCGATTCGATTAAATTCATGAAACTATTTCGTACACGTTTAAATTTCACTTTTCACTTTCTTCCAAACTTTTATAATTTCTATCATGATTTTTCCAGGTTGAACAAGAGTTTTAGATGTAGTGTTTTGTCAGTTTTTAAGTATGCATGTTTCGTTAAAGTCTCACTTAAGAAATTAACTATGTGGATGTTGTGATAGACAATTTTACAATTCATTTTGTTATAACTGTTGATTTTGATAGATATTTTTGTTTGAATGCTCGTTTTTTGGTAGCGCATTGAAGTCTCCTGAGAAGAAATAGTGATTTACTCATCCTTATTGTAAATCCTGGACACAAATTAAATTGTATCAATTTACAGAGAATAATGTGGCTAAAAGATACAATTGTATAGCATTTCGGACTCCAAATTAGCGCAAATTTTTGTGAAGGTCTATTTTGTCAGGGCTTTCTAATATCGAAAATTAAATTTGTATTAAAGCATTTTCGGTAGGCACTGTAATTACGGTACACATTTTAAGACATTATTTTCAGTCTTCTCGGCTAATAAATTAATTTCATTGACATTCAACACATATTACGTAATTTTTCTTGTTTTGTTAATGCTTTGAAGTATGCTTTTAGCAATTTACAGTGAATAAGGTGATTGTAAATTTATACGTGTAGTTTTATGGCGTTTATGCCCCAAAGTTAACGTTAACTTTTCGCGAAGACTTATTTCATCAGCGCATTTAAATATCGAAAAATAAATTTATATTAAACCATTTTCAATACAGATTATAGCTACACATTTTATGGCTACATTATTTCCAATCGGCTGGGATAATATTAATTTTAGTGGTATGCAATGCATATTACTTCATTTTTCGTGTTTCGTTAGCGAGTTGAAGTCTCCTGTAATAAAGTCGGAATTAATCCATTTTCGGACAGAGATCCAGAGTAAACTTGGAACATGTTTCTTGATATGATCGTAACACATTTTTGTACATTAAGTGGTTATTTTTTACTTCAAAGATTACTTTGAAATGTTTAAACAAGTTTACCAAAATCCTAGTCTAATCAATGTATTAGCGTACGCAAGGGTAGAACTTGAGCCGGTTTACACTTCCGCGTGTTAACAGTTGTTCCGGGCGACCTTGGTGCGAAAGAGCAACGTACCTGTTGGTCCTTGACGAAGAGTTGGGGATGCTGCTTGTTTTCCTTCCTTCTTCCTTCCTCGCGTAGGGTCGTCCTTAGCTTTCTGTTGGCTGCGTCTTCGCAAGAGAGTTCCTCTTTGGCTAGGGCCGGTGGTGGTGTGAAGATGATGACTGCCCTTGGCCTTGCCAGTGTTCACCTTCACAACCAACACACTAATGCTGAAAGCGAATCCCGGGCAGCCACTTTTCCTGTCTTGACGGGGTCTCCGCACTCGTTCAAGAAGAAGCAACACCAGATAGAGGAGGGGGGTAAACAGGTGGAATGAACAGAGGGGAAGGAGGAGAATCACGGTTGGAGGTGTACACTAAGGAAGACGGTGTGTTCTCTGGTTGGCTGATGCCTTTGCCACGATCGTGTTTCGTCTCCTTCTCTTGATCATATGATTCCGTCATTTATTATTGTTTTCGTGTTATTTGTTAGACTGCTCGCTATAAGGTCCATTCTTGTAGGCTGCATCCGGTAAACCAATGAAATGTTATTGGGAGGAACCATGGAGAAACATTTCATTATTTCTTAAATCTACTGTTGCAGGAGTATTTTGAATGATTAAAGTTATATCGAGATCACGACCAGTCATACATCTCGTTAAGTGATTATGCGTCTCACCACACTTAGACATGTAGGTTCATTGTCCTACCTTGTTCAGAAATAAAGATTGTTAGAATTATGTATTTAATTTCATATCAAAGGCAAATGAACGTTGATCACAAGTTACATTTTTAATAGATATAATTATAGACTTACTAAATTGTATAGGAAACAGGGATACAACTAGGTATATAACACTAAGCCGTCTTTGGCATTCTACTATTTACGATTCTTGACATAGTATCCACGGGTTTAAACCATGCCAAGAGTGATAAAAATAATTTGCTTTTTAAAAAGGGAAGCTGAAGGTCCCATATCGTAGGAGCCTGTTTTGGTGTCGGTCGCCAGTCATTTGTCGCCAACTTCAAAATTTGGAGTGCGTTGGTGGTCTGGTGATCTGCTTTTCAGACTGGAGTGCCGAAAGTCGGCAAGAGTGTCGGTCCATTAGGTTTGACTCGTTCTGTAAAATCAGAACAGTTAATACCTTTTAGTAAAGTAATTAAAAAAACTCTATGTTAAGTTTTCCAACGCCTTTATATTTTATGACATCGAAAAATGGATCAGTACAGTAAAATATCTACTAAGAATTAAAGCAAGAGAGATTAGATACTGAGATCATAATATATTTAATTCGAACTCTAAAGGGAATTTAAAAAATCTAAATATTCAAAATTCGAATTAACCAGCAAATTATTTTGTAAGAAATTTCTTATCAAGGAACTGTACATTCGTTTACGTAGTCTGTAACGAATGTACAGTATAATTTACCTTAATTGCTGTCATATTTACCTATATCCACACAAAAATTAGACTACCAATAAAATAAAACTAAGTTTCTTTGCTAACGTTAAACTTGTGTATGCTCCATGCTTCGACATTGTGAATGCAGAAGAGCTAGTGAGACACTAATTTCGGTACATAAAATAATGGAGATTTCCACAGATTTGTTCTTTTCCAAGTTATTGAATTGGGAAGAAAGGGAAAGAGAGGCTCATGCATCTGTAAACAATAGCGTTGGACATTCGTGTGTTGCTCCTACCCATGGTCAGTCACTGGTTAATAGTACGAAATCTGTTAATAGTAGCAAAGACATTTTTGTGTTACACTACCTGTCGATCACTACGTAGTTTTTTTAGAATTTGAACTCTTTGAATCATTAATAATCGAAATTAGGCTTACCAAGAAATGTTTTCGGACTTCAGCTACAATTTCAGATTGGACACAGTTTTCGTTGAATTGATTGAGGTCCTGGTTTCGAATTATCCAAACGGAAGCTTCGAAAATTAATATTAAATGAGAATTTTTTACATTGGGTTAAATAGGAGTTTAAAGGGGAATAAACATTTATTCGAATTATGAGTAATTCGAGTTATGCAGTGTCTAATTAACTCATCTCTACTGTACACTGATCCAATAGTGAAAGCTAGTTCCAGTTCTAGAAAATTAACCGATTATGAAACAGAATTAATACACTGTAGCATTTGGACAAAGCAATAAGGGACAAGAAGTATTATTTAAAGATTTAGCTATGAAAGAAAAGCGGAATTAGAGAAAGATTAAAGAAGATTACTAATAGATTTTTACGTGAGACCGCAATGGATCACCAAGTGACTCAATTACATAAGATCCGTATGCATAAAGATGGCGTAAGGACTTGGTTGAAGATATTTCCTTCCATTTTTCATGTAGAGTTTAAGAGAAACAAATTGAAATGCTACAGCTGCAACAGGGTCGAAAAACCTAACTTCTGATCTGTTCATATGTGTGCCTTCTGCAGAAATAACGTTAAACTTTGGAAACCGTGGTTTTGACCAATAATAATAATAGGAGTAATTTCTAACACTTAAAAAGTAACATAGCTATGAGCTCTTGACGAAGACTTGCATGTTAGTTTCACATTATACTTCGGATGTTAAAGGTTTCGCAGTGTCTTACAACTATAATTTTCGATTTAAATTTTAATTATCTGCCGAGCAAAAAATAAAATAAAATAAACTTAAAATAAAAAAGAATAAAAATAAGACGAGAATTAGTTCTATTTGAATTATAAGTGATTTGTGAAGTATACGAACTCGAGTTTAAACTGCTTCTGTCAAGTGTCCCTGATCACGCGATAGACTCCAAAAATAGGGTATTTTTTAATTATGTAGGCCTATATGTGTACCAGGTGTTCAAAACTAGCTAGAGGACATATCGACTGATTAAGTAATAGTAACACTCCACGATCACTCGTTACGGAGGTATCGCGATAAGTAGGCCATCTGTCAGTCAAATGGATACATTAGCAAAATAGTGAAATATGTGGTAATACAGGCTATTGCTTGTCTAATGAGGTAGGATCAAGAACTAAGCATGTAGCGGAGTAAGTACGGTGATCTGCTGGTATACCAGTGAGGAAAATTATACCGATCCAACATTGGTGAATTTGTATAGGCTACTGCGTTCTATAATGTCTGACAGGCGACGTAAACATTGCCGGCAGAGGAGAGGAGAAGGATAACTGCTATTCAACCAATGGCAGAGGTCACATTTCGGGTTTATCTTGACGTTGGGCGGAGGTATAACGCTTCAGACCGCCCAACTTCAAGATAAGCGTGGGATGTGACCTCTACCATTGGTTGAATAGCAGTTATTCTTCTCCTCGCCTCTGCCGGAAATGTTTACGTCGCCTGTCAGACATTATGGAACGAAGTATAGTGTTCCTACAATGTAGTGCGTGGCCCGCCAGATGCCCGCTCTATTTATATAACCAATAAAAATAATCCTTTCTACTATCATGAGAGCAATTCCAGAAAGCAAAGGAGACTCGTTGTAGTGTAGGCATTAGACCGAAATTTGATTAAGACGAGGTTAACTTGCAGAAATATTACGCGCTCCATTTGACTTTTGGGTAAAATTGCAAGTTAGAGAAGGAAGTTACATTACTAATTCTGCGTTCTCGATTCATATATTTGTCACGTCTTGTGCATCCTGATTTTCCGAACACTCTGTATAAATCTATATACTGTGCAATGTGTGTCTGAAAGAGAGGAGGAGGAGGGGAAAGGGAGGAGAAGAACAGTTTTTAATGCATGCGCAATTTGTTGAAATTTGTGTGAAACGTTGTGCATTGCATAATTTGAGTTTTACTGTATTAGTACAAAATTTCTATCTTTTGCCCACATTAAAGTTGAGAATTGAAGGAAACTATGAATGTTATCTTTATGTTTTCCATGGTGAAGCTTCTAGCCTATCAGAAAACAGAATGAATTCTCCACATCACAAGAAGTGTGTGTGTGTGTGTGTGTGTCTAATGCCTATACACTTTACTTTTCGTGATTAGGGTTCCACATACCGAGGATAGATGGCAGGACCGTGGCCCATTTTCAAATTGTACACCACTTCGGCAGGGCATGTTATGCATGATGTGTATCTGTGAAGAGTTATGTCGTGTACTAGGGTGAGTGTATGGTAAGTTTTCGTGTAAGTGTAGTGTAGGGATTGGGTGAGGACGATGATGAAGGTGAGGAAATGAGAAAGGGAAACCCGGTGCCGGCTCGTAGCTTACTCCTGTCGAATGGCACCAAGGAGGCCGCCAGGCTTAACGTCCCCATCCAACGGACGAATCACTGTCAACATATGCCTTCTCTTCATATGCACTGCGGAGAGATTTGGGATTTAACCCAGGCATATTGTGCACAATTTAGTGATTAGAAATTGTGCGCCGCCATCTCTCCTAGTCCCGAGGTAGAAACTTTACAAGAAAATCTCTGATCACGCCGGGAATAAGTCAAAAGTGGATGGGATGAATTCCGTGTTTCTTCTAAATCTGCTGCTTGATCACGTAACAATTTTGCTAGCTTACAAACAGAATAGTATTCAGAATATTTTGCAAGCACTGATTGAATTTTTTAGAAACTTTTTTGTAATTCCGTGTGTTTCAGGGTTCAAAGTATCAATAGTATTTTGAACTAAGGGCAAGAACTTTTGCAGTGGAGAACACTGTGCTTCAATTTTTGTTATTGTTTCAGATAGATTGACCCACGTGGTACTGAAACAAATCGCACTCCCAGTAAAATAGTGTCGTAACTCGAAAATTGTGGTTTGTAAAGATATGCTATTTCCTAGTAAAATACTGCTGTAAAAATATTTTAATAAATAGGTACCAAAACCTTTGAGAATTTGCCATTTTATTATTAGAATTCCATACCTCCATCTAGTAAAACAACGTTTGAAATAATTTACGAAAGTAGGCCTAATGTGTGGTTTTCGACATACGTCATTATTTTACTGGAAGTGCGAAATGAACTAAGCATAATGCCACGTTTTCACTGGTTGTGAATCATTTCTCATTCATTAAACTTCGGAGAATTGCTGAATGTGCCATTTTTTTATATTATGAAAGGATTATCTGTAGTGCTCGGGAAAAGTGACACAAATCAGTTTCCACAAACCTTTTTTGATAATTTATTGACAACTTACGGAACATGTGTTCGCTTGAAAAAAAAATACATACGTATTCCTCCCATTACAATAATTCATACAGAAAAAAATCAAATCGACATACACCAGTGTAAGTTGTCAATAAATTATCAAAAAAGGTTTGTGAAAACTGACTTATGTCACTTTTCCCAAGCACTGCAGATATATAGCCCAGATTTCTATGCAAAATGCATATTGCATGAAAAATAATTTAACATAAGTATGGGAACATGCTATATATCAGAATATGTAAAAAATATGCAATTTTTATACTTACTTACTTACTTACTTATGGCTTTTAAGGAACCCGGAGGTTCATTGCCGACTTCACATAAGCCCGCCATCGGTCCCTATCCTGAGCAAGATTAATCCAGTCTCTATCATCATATCCCACTTCCCTCAAATCCATTTTAATATTATCCTCCCATCTACGTCTCGGCCTCCCCAAAGGTCTTATTCCCTCCGGCCTCCCAAGTAACACTCTATATGCATTTCTGGAATTTTTATACTGAAATAGAAAAATATAGTATGTATGGAATGTAAATAAATCTTAAAAATAAACAATGATATGCACTAACAAATCGACGGGCCAGTTCAAAAGGGAAGCAACTCAGAATTTAACATTTTGAGATAACTGCATTTTAAAATTTCACCCTTGCTATAAAAAATCCAATTAACATCACTCTAACTTGTAGTACATATATATGAAGCGTCATTAACAGAATTTGGAGTAATTTGAATGATCCTTGAATTTTTCACGGCGCATGAAACTTTAAAATGCAGTTATCTAAAAAATTTAAATTTTGAGTTGTTTCCCTTTTGAAACTGGTCCGTCGAAATACGTATTAAATGTTTACCGTTGTCATGATAATCGAAAAAAACCATGTTTCCATATGTTAAATTATTTTTCATGCAGTGTGCATTTTGCATGTACTTAAAACCGAGCTCTACTAATGAGCAACATGCATGTAATATATGCCAATCGGGATTTACCCCCTACACTACTTTTTTTTTTATTATTGTGACTAATTCTGAACATGTGTTTCCTACAAATTCAGCTCACATTACAGTTGTCAATTACATCATATTTGGGGTTGAAATTCACCCATTAATACTCATAAAATTTCCTTCAGTTTTGTCCCTTGATTTTTATTGCCAAGTTTTCTTGAGTTTTTTTTTTTTATACTTACAAAATATTTAACTTATTCGATTTTTTTGCATGATGTGATAAAATGCATCTTAATATGTTAGTACCTGTATGTATTTTTCATGGACACTGAAGAGATGATGAACCTGTGCTTCTTGTCATTAGCTTTTGGTGTGTAGGTAATGAAATGTAAAATTCTTCTATACCGCACACAATATACCTAACGCATGAGATGCAATTTTAACGACAAAAGGGAAATTTTTTACCTGATAATTCGTCTGTTTCCATTCATGTATTCAGAAACACGTAGGTGTAGCATTCAGAAGCACGTATGGCGTAGTGTAATAATCGTTTTGTGTTAAAGTTCCACGAAGTTCGACGCGCTAAGAAGTAGTTCATTACCGAGATGGCTGTAGGCGAGATGTTTGACGTCCGTAAAGTGATGTTCCCACAGTGCACTGATAAGAAAATGATTCTTATTGTGAGAATTGCAGCGTGCTACCAGTAATATACGAGCTTGCTGCGGTTTGGGTCACTGACCTCGCAGCACGGGATGCTTCACTTGCTCCTGACACCCTCCACACAATTCTGGGTGCAGGTGACATATCCGATAATCACTACCTTAAGCAATGAACGCATATTTTCGTAACTGCGCCCGGTTTTGCTTTGTCATGCATTAGACGCCGCCGAATCCTGCCGGGATAGCATTCCGATCTCTGCAGCTCTGCTTGCACTGCTGTGCGTCATGACCATAAAAGATGAATAAATCCTTGATTGATGTACTATTACTTTATATCTTGCGCGTATGCTTACATATTTCCCAGTCTTGATTATATTGCATTGGTAATGATGACGATGATTGTGGTAACAAATAATAATAATAATAATAATAATAATAATAATAATAATAATAATAATAATAATGATAATAATAATAATAATATGGTTGTGAAACTTGGACTCTCACTTTGAGAGAGGAACAGAGATTAAGAGTATTTGAGAATAAGGTTCTTAGGAAAATATTTGGGGCTAAGAGGGATGGAGTTACAGGAGAATGGAGAAAGTTACACAAGGCAGAGCTGCACGCATTATATTTTTCACCTGACAATTAGGAACATTAAATCCAGACGTTTGAGATGGCCAGGGCATGTAGCACGTATGGGCGAATCCAGAAATGCATATAGAATGTTAGTTGGGAGACCGGAGGGAAAAAGACTTTTGGGGAGGCCGAGATGTAGATGGGAAGATATTAAAATGGATGTGAGGGAGGTGGGATATGATGATAGAGACTGGATTAATCTTGCTCAGGATAGGAACCAATGGCGGGCTTATGTGAGGGCGGCAATGAACCTCCGGGTTCCTTAAAAGCCAGTAAATAATAATAATAATAATAATAATAATAATAATAATAAAACAAGAATAATCTGTCTTCATTTAGGTCTTCTGATTTTTCTTTCTCTCATTCTCACTCTTTATTTTCTTCATTCCCTTTTCTTTTCCCTTTATTTTGTTGTTTCTTGATTTATTGTTTATATTTTTGTTTCTCTCTTCGTTACTGTCTTGTTTCTTCATTGCTACAGATCTCGAATTTTATCTCTGCCCCTCTGCAACGTCACATTTACGGTGAGGAAGTGAGGAGAGGGGAGGAAAGTTGTAATGCTTTTCAATACTCTGACGCCCACGAAGTACGATAAGCCAATTGAAATTTAACGGCCACTGACCGGCAGATATATAATCCGAGATCTGTACGTACTGTATTTTGGATTATTCTTTCTATCCTTCGTCATTAATAATTTATTTCCTCTTTATTTTTAACTTTATCTGTGTTTATTTCTTTCGTTCTTTACTAAATTGTTTCTTCCTCTGTGCTTTACTTTTTGTTCCTGTATTTTCTTCTTCACTAATTTGTTTCTTCCTATTTTATTTCCGCCTTTCCTTCACTAATTTGTTACTTTTTTGTTTAATTGTGTTCTTTTCTTTAGTCACTAATTCGTTTCTTCTTTTTTCTTTACTTTTTGTTCCTTTCTTACCTTCACTAGTTTGTTTCCTTCTTTTTTTACTTATATTTGCTTTCGTCTTTACTGATTTGTTTCTTCCTCTTTTTTCTTTAGTTGTTTTTCCTTTATTTCCTTCTTGAATAATTTGTTTCTTCCTTTCTCTTTATTTGTTCTTTCTTTCCTCTTCACTAATTTGTTTCTTTTGGTTTATTTTCTTTCTTTCTTCCTTTCTTTCCTTCTTCACTAATTTGTTTCTTCCTTTTTCTTTAACTTTCTTTATTTCCTTCCTCACTAATTTGTTTCTTCCTGTTTCTTTAATTTTGTTTCTTTCCTCCTTCACTAATTTGTTTCTTCCTTTTTCTTTAATATTTGTTCATTTATTTCCTTCTTCACTAATTTGCTTCTTCCTCTTTTCTTCATTTTTGTTTCTTCTTTTCTTCTTCACTAATTTGTTTCTATTTTTTGTTTTATTTTGGTTCCTTCCTTTCCTTCTTCATTAATTTATTTCTTCCTTTTTTCTTAAAATTTGTTCCTTTCTTTCTTTCTTTACTAATTTGTTTGTTCTTTTTTCTCTATTTTTTGTTTTTTCTTTCCTTCTTTACTAATTCATTTCTTCTTTTTTCTTTAATTTTGTTTATTTCGTTCCTTCTTCACTAATTTTTCTCCTTTTTTGTTTAATTTTTATTCTTTTCTTCTTCATTAATTTGTTTCTACATTTTTTTTTTAATTCTTGTTCCTTTATTTCCTTCCTCACTAATTTGTTTCTTCCTCTTTTCTTAAATTTGGCTCCTTTCTTTCCTTCTTCACTAATTTGTTTCTTCCTCTTTTCTTAAATTTGGCTCCTTTCTTTCCTTCTTCACTGATTTATTACTTCCTCTTTTCTTAAATTTTGTTCCTTTCTTTCCTTTTCACTAATTAGTTACTTCCTCTTTTCTTAAATTTGGTTCCTTCCTTTTCTTCTTCACTAATTTGTTACTTCTCTTTTCTTAATTTTTGTTCCTTTCCTTCTTCACTAATTTGTTTCTTCCTCTTTTCTTAAATATTATTCCTTTCTTTCCTTCTTCACTCATTTGTTTCTTCCTTTTTCTCTATTTTTTGTTTTTTCTTTTCTTCTTCACTAATTTGTTTCTTCTCTTTTCTTAATTTTTGTTCCTTTCTTTTCTTCTTCATTAATTTATTTCTTCCTATTTTCTTTAATTTTTGTTCCTTTCTTTCCATCTTCATCAGTTTCTTTCCTCTTTATTTTTGTTCCTTTCCTTCTTCACTAATTAATTTCTTCCTTGTTTACGTTTTGTTTCTTCCCTTCTTTTGTTTTATCTCTTGTTTCTTTTTTGCAATCATTCCTGCCGTTAGTCTGTCCTTCCTCCTTCAATTTGTTCTTTCTTCTTGTGTTATTTCTCTACATTTCAGTTCTCTTCTTTCTTTGTATCTTCTCCGGAATTATTAATCTGTTTTCTTCCTCTTTGTCTTCCATCCTCGCTTTCTTTCTCTGCTTTTATTAATGTTAACTTTTAACAGATACGGTCATTGTGCGGATATTTTATATATTTCTTACTTAATATTGTGTCCGGTATGTGGCTTGCTACATCTCGGGGAAAACCGTTGCTGTTATAAATATACATAAATTGATTATTTCTCTGGATCAGTTTTGTGTAAATTACAGGTGAAACCGAGAACCGGTTCTCGTAACACCAGTTTGACTCCGTCACCTTCTAGTCCTTGCCAGGCTACTGAGGTCCAGCGTAACGAATTGATCTTCCCAGTTCATATGCAGGTGTGAAAACCAGCGAGCTCCTCTCATACATTGCTACCAAATACCGTTTCATTAAAGGATTTTATATTATCCCGCGAACACGCGATGAGAAGTCTTAGAATTGGAGCTCCCATGTTCTAATTTCGTCACTGAAGATGGCCAATGAGCATCACATACATACTACGGCTTCAATTCTCATAGAAACAGCACTCGTTTGACAGAGGAGACAGGATATTTGCGTATATTTTCTATTCCTGGAGCTGTTTCTGACCACATTTCATTCTTTTCAACCTGCAATTATTTGTAATATTAGTGCTGCGAAGTTTCGGTATGATCCTATGTAGTTGTTTTATATGATATAGCGATTACTGTGCTTTCCGTCAAGTTCGAAGAACCAGAATGATGTACATATTTTTAAAAGGCAACATAATACTCTTATGAGGGGCATCTTGTGATACCGGAGAGTCCTCAAACATAAAAGCATAAAGCAACATACTTGTAGAAAATACTAGAGCAAGCTCAATCATTAATTTTTCTACAATGCTTGAGGACCTTGTTAGAGAACACCAAAATATATTTACTAATTTAAAATTATGTGTCATTCATTCATTCATTCATTCATACATAGTGTTCTGTCCAAGAGCAAGTCTTTCACTGTAAACCCAACATTCTCCAGTCTTTTCTATTTTCTGTCTTCTTCTCAGTCTCCGCATATCATCCATGTATCTTAATGTCTATCATCTGATAACATTTGTGTGGGCCTAAAATTAAATCATACAAAGAAATGCACTTAGAATTTAATATCTAAGATACTGTTGACAAGATAGTTTAATTACGGTATTACTAATAAAAACTCTATATATAGATGTTTAACTGTCTTATACAATGAGTTTATACGTCGAGTGTAAATTCCTTACTAATAATCACTACATACGTCGTGTATAACAGTATAACTGTTACACAGCTACGTCATAGTTTCGTCATTACTTCATTACGAAAGGTATTAAAATATCTGAGGTTCTCTATTGCATCCGGTAGAGCGCTCTAGTGTGGCGTGTTAAGTATCGACAGTACAACTGGCTCTAATCGATTACCACACTATATTTTGGTCAAAGAGTACAAGCTACAGCAATATTATTGTAATTATTCTGTGCTCTTTGGTTTGTTCTTCTGTGGTTACAAGGCAGCCATCATCATAAAATGACAGTCGATAAGAACAACTGTTAGAGGGGCGTCCATTTTTTCTCTATATAGGCTACAACGCTTAAACAAGGGGTTTCGTGTATATAACTACTGCAAAGCAATTCCCATGTATAGTTACAGACTGTTTATACATCCATGGCTTATGCATGGTTTATGAGTAACGTTTTCTGTCCCAACTCTGCATAAGTCTCGTATAAAAACTAAACACGGTTTATTAGTAAGACTGTTACTGTATAATCCCCATCTAACGATGTTGCGTGGACTCAGTATTCTCACATGTAGCGAGACTACATTGTCATCTGGTCAGCTGGACTCAATACTATGAAATGTGTAATCAGAAAATACGGAACGATTCTTACAGAACCGAACCCAATATCTTGCCTACAACTGAAAGCAGTTAACGAAGGAAAAGTTAGTTCAGGTGAAACACGTACACGTCACATCAGGTGCTGGAAGTGACCGCCGTTCTCCGTAGGCACATTTCGATGTTGCGCTTATGTTGATGTTCCTTATTTCCCTAGAGATGTTGTCCTTCATTTGTTCCAGGGTTTGGGGCCTATAATTGAAAGCCATATCTTTAACCCGTCATTTATCGCTATCATTTTTGTGACACGCTCGTTTTACGGCCAGACATGGTGTTACTCCACAGTGCTGGAGAGCCCTTGCAGATCACAAAATGCTTTTACTAGATGTCAGCTTATAAATTAGAAAACACCGCACAGCACAGCATTTTAATGACATGGTTTGTCGCTCAATGAGAAAAATGCTCACATTTGTGACAGAGCTGAAACGAGACTGGTTAAAAATATATCGAAGCGATCATTGTTGAATATAATATAAACACCTGTTCCAGGAAGGCTCAAAAGTGAGGTAGAATGAGCGGGAAAATTGTACTAGGAGACGTTACCAGTTTTACACAGATAATAAACATACAATATATATATATATATATATATATATATATATATGAACACTTTACGCAGATGTTTTAAAAATGCGAGCAAAATGCTCACATAGCGACAAGGTTAAGGTAACCTCACAAGAAGAAATAAGGGCTAGTAAAATCGGACGAACGTGATGGACACAGACCATCAGAGATAATTCGGTTGTCAAAATAACTATATTGTTTTCATTGACTTCAGGCGCATTGTAGGTAACCCCACGTTGCTGAAAATATCCCTGCTTTAGTTTCACGTAATCAAGTTGCTCCACAAGCTCTGTGAATATCTTATTGTATGCATTAGTGGTAAATATTAAGAATTTTATTGTAGATATTTCACTTCCTATTAAAAATGTTTGGTTAATAAATTAAATTTTATTTATTATTCCAATAAGTTACTGATTAATTCCATCACGACATTATATTTTATGAAATAAATCATTAATAAATTTACATAAAGAATTCGTATCCTTTTTTTTTTTTAAAAAAAAAAAAAAGAAGAGCCCTATAAGCCTTAAACTAGATACGGCGCATAAAACATCCACTGGGTGTAATAGGGATCCGTATTGCCTCCCTGCTAATTTCGTTTCAAGGAAAGAACCTGTGATCGAATAATAACGCACAATAAACACACTTCCTTCAATAGAATATGCCATCTTTATTGTCTTTTAGTTTATATTGTCGGCGGACTACTATTGTCATCTATTGACAACGTACAGTAGTGGCAAAAAAAAAACCGGACCCACCCTTGTGGCTGATTTCAGAGCCTTGTTCACTCCAGAGCACGATAGACTGGTAACTAAGACTTTCGTGGTTCGAATCCTGCCTGGGAAGGAAACTTTTTTTTTTTTTCCTTATTCAAATTTATTCCCAATACTTTTCGATTGCAGCAATATTTTACTACTTAATTAACTTATTATTCCCAGAACATGATTTTTACCAGCAATCGAAAAATATTGGGAATAAATTTCAATAAGGAACAAAAAGAAGTTTCCTCCCCAGGCAAGATTCGAACCACGAAAGTCTCAGTTACCAGTCTATCGTGCTCTGGAGTGATCAAGGCTCTGAAATCAGCTACAAGGGTCGGTCCGTTTTTTTTTTGCCACTACTGTACATATAATGATATTAGGTGCGTGTTATAGATTTCAATTTATCGGATCGGTTCTATAAGAATCACTCTGTATATGTTATTTACACTGGCATTGGAATTTTGTCAAAGCATGCCGGAAGAAACAACATTACTAAAATGAAACCTACCGAAACAATTTTTGTGTATCTTGGATTCCAACTTAAACCCGCTATATGAAATTAAGTACAAGGAAGTGAATAAACGAATCACACAAAATTTTCATTCCTGTGTAAATAGAGAATGGAAGTACAGTAGTATATGTGACAGTTGAAAGTTGTTTAGTACGACAACAGACGATTGGCCACGGAGAATCTATTAGGAGGATGGCAGCTGAGGAGTGAATCCAGCAAAGGAAAGGAGATGGCCTGTAAGTGGCACCTCCATTAAGGTAATCAAGATTAAGTGTCCAACGGTGACTTGGCGTTGAAGAGAAGACAGTGCTTTTCTTCACTTTTCCTTAGCTCATTTTCTAGATCGAATTGGACAAAGTTAACGATTTTGGACGTCTTGTTTCATAAACACTTAAACACTTAATTTATGAAAATACGAAATGTAAATATATTCAGAATGACAGTGGTTGTCAACGTCCACCACCTCCAGCTCCTCCTCTTCCTCATATCATGTTTCAGGTATCTGTAGTCTGTGTCGCTTAAATTTATTTTCTGTGTGTAATAATGGATGAAATTAAAACAAAATCAGTGCATAATAGACTAATAGCCAATAATATATATGTAACAGTTGCTCATCCCTATGTTAAAATCAGCAGCACTTTGAAGAGAACAACCGCCAGGATCGCCACCCGTCCGCCGTAAACGAACACGAGATGGCAGTACAGTCGCTAATGCAATTCAAATGGGAGTTATGACGTGTCTCCTTATGTAACAACTAGATGGCAGCATAGTAAACCTGAGAAAAGTTGCTACCGTCAAAGCCTATAAGGCCGAGCAATCTGGGTATATATGATCTAGGCTAATAGTCTTCTGTGTTGGCTATTGTAATACACCTAGAGGACTGTTCTGATACAGTGGTATAAATCTGGCCTATCCCAAAGAGAAATGAAGTAAGACTATTGTGGTACACACAGATGCTTAGTATATCACCTGTAAAAGTTTGGTAGAAATCATATTAAAATTGACTAAGATTTAGCAATTTTTGTAATGACCTCTTTTACCCCATAAAATTTATACATTTTACAAAACTTTGTAACACCTTACTGCCAATGTTATAAAATTGCTGTATGTTCAAATAACTTTTGTGTGTGTAAGGAAATAGACTGAGAAAATTATGGTACAATAGGTATTGATAAAATAAATTAAAATACGTTTTTAATGAATGATTAATGTATTTTCCAAACTTGTGTCCAATTTTAGCAGTAACAAGAAGTACTCTGAAGCTAAAATGTATTAATTTATTTACTCTGGTGGAGTAAGAAGAAATCTACGCTGTGAAATAACGGTTAGCATGCCTGACAGTAGGGACTTGGCGTGGGATAGGGTTCAATCCTAGTTGGGATGTTACCTAGTTGAAGTTTTCCGTGGTTTTCCGTCAGTCCATTAAGAGCAAATGCTGGGTGACTTTCGGCGCTGAACCCTGGATTCATTTCGCCGGCATTATCACCATCATTCAGCTGTTGATAAAACTTCGTAAATAACCCAGCAAAAAAAAAAAAAAAGCAAGAAGCATGGCTATTAAAGTAAAATTGTTAGGTAAATAATGAAAATAAGTCTATATGTGTAATTTTTTTTAAATTTATACTGTATTGTAGGTGCCAACATGCCAATTCAAACATCCCTTAAGAGCTGAGAAATTACTAAATACCTTTCACGAAGTAATAAAATACTTTAAGGGGTTAGGTACAGCTTACAGCAATAAAATTTTGGAAATAGTCAACAATTTTTTCCTCCATTACTGTATCTTGTACAATAATCAAAATTAGAATGTGTAAAACACTGTCCTGCTATATGAAAAACAAATATATATATTTTTACGATTTAAAAAGTTATTTACATTTTTTCTTTCAAAATTCAGTTCACTGATCAATGATGAAGTTTTTCCCTCATAACTCAAAAACTATGCAACATTCTGTGATGTTGTATTTATGCATGTCATATCTACAATATGATGCAAGATCACTTCTCTCTCTTTGATAGGTTGTCTGATAAAAAATAAATTCATTTAAAAAATGGTCGGATATCAGTATTTTCTTCTAACACAAAATGAAAAAAGTATTATTTATTAAGGAATGTAGTTGAAAGAGCATGATATTGTAAACATGAGTTTCAGCAATAAAATAAAAGAGAGACAACATGAAAACGTTAACGAGTGTATGAGTTGTGAGGGAAACGCTTCATCACTGCACAGTGAAGTGCCACTATTTTGAATTTTGAAAAATAAAAATAAAAATAATTTTTTAATCGTATAAATATGTTTTCATATAGCAGAAGGACAGTGTTTTACACATACCAATTTTCATTTTTGTACAAGATACAGTAATGGAGAAAAAAAAAAGTAGAATATTTCCAAAAATTTTACTGCTGTAAGCTGTACCTAACCTCTTAAGTTAGAAAATTGATCAATTCTGTCATTTATTTTATTGTAAACATAATATCATAATAGCCCTTCTAGCGTATCCTAATAACCCTAAAATGTGTATCATAATAGCCCTTATCATTTACACACTACTGCTAGACTGCTGATTATTCACAGCTTTTCTTTAGAGAAAAATGAATCTGACACTTTCCTTAATGAAAGGAAAATTTAAAAATTATTTTAACTTTATTCATTCAAGAGCAATAACAAAAGTAACCTAGTATTGCATCACAGTTTTTTCAACAAACAAAACTGCCTTTTTAAATGCTTTTATGAGGCTGATAATGATTTTTTTTTTAACTTTGTTCAATTTATTTTTAAGATGTACTTCCATAATCGCAGTTTTAAACATTTTCAAATTGAGCCTTCGACACATTTTAAAGTCTCCATCATATTAGCCCTACTTGACCCTACTATTCAATCACTGGAAATAATACTAAATATAATAATAAATAATTTTTGGTAGAAACTTTATAAACTATAAAATTAAGATGTATTCGAATTATACTTAATATAGTCCTATCTAATTCTATTGTTTTTGCTATACAAATTCAAGTATTTGCGTTATTTCTGTGTACCCATACTCATTTTTCGAGACTTTAATCTGCATATCTAAAGCAAGACAAAATCTTTGCTAAGTCTTATTCCTTGAGACTGTCTGATAATACGAGTTTTTACTTTCATTTTCCTTCTGATTTTAGCGCGCATATGTTAATTACAGTTTTTCTTATTCTTTTCAGGTGAGTTGCACATTCTTTTCTGCAATACGTTACTACATGTACACCTAGTGTTTGCTCCGTAACAAATGTGGTGAGTTGTACTCTTAACATTTATAGTTATTTTTGTGTGCATGACCGAGGGTGTGTGGTAGGGTAAGGCAGTTGTTTCTGGCATGTTTTATAACTCATTAGTTAACTTAGACACAGTCTTAAGTTTAAACGAATATCTCACGAAAATATTTTATGTCTTGGGGCTTAAGAAAGACAATTGATGTTCATGACTCCGAAGACGTGTAAATTGAGTTTTATGTACAAATAGGATGTTTTAATGTCATGTATTACTTAAGAGAGAATTAATTATTTAACATTGATGTTGCAGAAATGTAGAGTAATATAGATTACAACGTTGTCTGTGGTACTAAATTATATTTTGTATCGTATTACACTCTCAAGCGGAAAGAAGCATATCCGAATGGCGCTGCTGCTGTTAAGTAGGCTATAATTGTAGTTTGTTGAAGTTAATTAGTTTTCAGAATTACTCGTAACTGCGTAGTACCGTAATTGCGTCATTGTTCTCCCTGACAGGAGGAAATATCAGATGGACAGGCGTTATCTCAGAAAAGTAAACTATGTAGTACAGTGGTCAGTTTATGACAGTCTTTAAATACAATGAAAATGTGATTGTTGGTGGACCAACTATCGTATAATGTTTCTTTCAAAGAATCACTTTTCTCCTTTTTCTTTTCTTCACTTACAGAAGGCATACTTCAGTTTTTCCACCTATGTACTGTATTTTTATCGAATTCAGTTAGATGCACCTAAAACTCCTAAAAGGCGGACTCATTTATCTTCGATTGAATGACTGAAGTAAATATTGAGTTTATTGAAAAATTCCTTAATTTTTCTCCCCAAGGTCCTTGGATTTACTTCTTTTTTGAAGTGAACCATGGTAGGGAATTTTATTACCATTAGAAATTCATCATCCACATTCAGTTTGCCTTCCTCTTGTTCGCCTTTCCCATTCTTTCATTTCTCTTGTTCTTGTTTTCCCTTGTTCTCCTTATATTCCCCACGTCAGAGTGCTGCATTGGAGTTAAATCGCTCGCTTGAACTCGGTCGGATGTCGCACCCTCGAGTGAGATAAGATCGGTCGTGATACGCTTGTAGTAAATAGAAGCACAGTACAAGGTCATCTCACTGACAAGTCTTATCTTGTATGAAAGGCGACAGATAAGATACACATATGTTTTGCTCACATGGTAAAAATAAGGATTTATTTTCTGCGTTTATGACAAACGTCTAATGGAACAATCTAATGGGACGTACGAAAACAGTAACATGAAGTCATAAATAAAATAGTATGAAAAACTTCGATATACAGTTATTATTGTCAATTAATAATTATTCTATATTTGATTTACCACATATATAATATGATAGGTCCATACTTAGTGTTCCGCCTATATACTGCGACAATGTAGAATCTTTTTACAAAATATTATTGATATAGCAGTAGATTAATAACAATATTAGTACAGAGATAACGTCACAGAAAATATAAAACGAATAATCATGCTGCACAACTGTTACAGACGCAAAGATTGATACACTAATTATTAGAGATTATTATTATTATTACTAGAAAACTTGATACGGTTCTTGCTTTATCGTGATTGTGTTCTCCGTTTGTAATAATTGCATTTACATCCAATAACATTTATCGGATGTGGCAAAAACAAAATCATTCCTGTGTTGGAAAAAGAAAAACATTTACCTACAACATTTATATTACATTTTAAAGCAACTTTTGTAGTTGTACTATGGGGAGGTTAGTTAAACTTTGCAACGTTTTGAAATGATAAACATCTATGATGTTACTACATAGTTCATCACTGTAACAAGAACGAATGTCTAACGCTCGGCTTATATCGTTCGAGGATTTATCGCTCGCGACAATTTTACCCATCATGCATGTGCGCTACCTATCGGATTATGCTATGAACTACTTGGCGCTCGAGCGAAAACGTCCGATGCAGACCTCTGAAAGCTATGCATGTGTCGATTTTTTTTTTATTTCTCTCTCCTCCTCTTCTTCAAGGGTTAAGCATTCATTGGTTGGTTCCGTTCATTGCTATCGTAGTTGTTGCTGCCTCATGACTGACCCCTTTAAGGTTTTGTCTGAATCTTCAATAGTGCCCGTATCGTTGTATTATTATGACATATCTTTCCAATATTTTATGTTTTAAATGCCTTTCAACCGTCATTATCAAATCAATTTGTCATAAGCTACAGGCCTCTGCCATCTTCGTATTATTTTTTTTTTTTTTTTTTTTTTTTTACTTCTGCCGAGGACGACCAACTTATCTTCGAACTCTCGATCTTCTTTTGTAATTTTGTCTGCAGGCAATGTCACTACTTGTTCGATTATAGCTTGTCATATTTACGATAACAGCCGGTTTCTTATATCTTTATTTCTGTTATAATAACATCTTATAACCAGTGGCCTGCTTAAGGCTTATAGATGTGTATCAACAGCCTTTTTTATTTCGACTTTTATTCTAAGTCCATTTATCAGATATGTATAATGACCTTCTTGAGCAGTTACTTTCCTTCATTTTTCAAGAACATTCTCTTTCGATTGTAACAATTAGGTGTAGAAATTTGTGGAGTTTATTTAAATTCCAGATCATTAAAATGTAAGTAGGAAATACTGTCCTCTTTTCATATCAATGGCCTCTTGAAGTGAGGATTAGTGAAGAGAAGTGGGTGCTTCATCTGAAAGCCTAAAATAATTTCTAAAGAGCAGAGATGGAAGAATAGAAAGACTCCTTGGCCGTGGTACAGAACCTTAATTTGAGGATGAATAGAAATTTGAGCAAGTCGAGAGGCATGAGGTGGCATCCCCGTCACTTGACTCAGTGATGGGCTGGTTACGCATTCTGAGTACAATTGAATGAAAGCTTCATCTCTGTGGAAGAAGACGATTTCTTTCAATAATGCACTTAAAACCTTCTGCAGTGTTTTTTTTTTTTTGTAATTCTCTTTTGGTTTCTTCTCATTCATCAGGTTACACTCTTAGAAAATTAATCTGCACAATTTTAATTACTTAATTTTAACTTTTTAGTTCAGGTCCATATTTCTGAGACACATGCAGATGTGGAAAACGTCACATGAGTGTAAATAAGTTTTCTGTTTCTCTCAGTCATAACCTCCAGAGTCTCTTTGCAGTGAATTTATTTTTATTTTATACTGAAACGGAAACCTGTCTCTGAAGCCTAAACTGCCTGCTTGTGGCTACTTCTCCTGGCGGTGGTATTAGTAATTATTTGAATTAAAGAACTGATAAAATGGAGGAAAGAAAATAAAAAATTATCTCTTCATATATCAAGCTCTTTATGTAACCCCAAAAGAAAAAATCAAGGGGTGTTAAATCTGTAGACCTGACCGGCCATTTTACTGGTCCACGCCGACAATCCAATGTCCAGAGAACTGTTCGTTCAGTCTGCTGCAACATTTCTGTGGCTTAACGTACCAGAATTAAGAATGATATCATTTCTTTCCCCTTTCGATAATGCCATCACGAAAATAAAGAAATTTGTTACAGAAAAGCTTCAAATAATCGCAACAATGCATTGAAACTGTCACAGGTTAACCAAAGAGTAAAGCAGGAAAACTTAATTACCAGAATTGCATAAAAATACCTTTTCCAAAGTCTCCTTAGTACTGTACCATGTTACAAAATATCTGTAGATGCAGTAACTAATGTTTGTGTCATTATGACAGTCATCTTTAAATAACTTGAAAACGATTAGAGATATCTCAAAACGGATTGCCCCATTGTTTCTCTCAAAAAATTTCAGATGATTTTGAGTACCTACATGACTCCCTTTCCATTTAAAATTTCAAAGTTGCATTCAAAATGGCGGCTTTTGAGATGGCTGCGGATTAGAATCGAATGTGTCACTGGTAGAGCATTTGGTCTTACAAATATTGGTAACAGCTATAGTATTCGAAAATCAACCACATGGAAGATATTTATATGGTTCCAGACTTTTGATTCATCCTGTATTTAAACTAATTAATATATTTTTGAGTCTCAATTTTTTTCCGGTACGGTAACAGCGAGTTTTTATTTTACATGGTACGGTGTACCGGCCCAACTACAGCACTGATTTTACCAATATCAAACTATGCGGAAATGCATTGAATTAAACGCATAGTACTGTACCTGTGTGATTCTAGTATTGATTAGTCCAACCGTGTTCATGATTCGTTGTAACATATGCCCTCTTCGGCAGAAGTGCAGTTACTGGTATAATAAATAATTTCCGGTCTTTTATCGATTGTGTTCGAATAATAAATTTTGAGGAACTGCTAAGATCGTTCTAATGAATTGGCTTTGCCAGTACGATGAGAATGGGCGGATTGTTGTTGCAACTCTCAAATTATCACACTGTCAAATTTATATACGAGTGTGTAAGGTAATACACCAGCCATGGCCTCCCGGATGATGGTTCTCAAGACTCTTTAGCATCGTCGCTTCTGGGAATTTTCACTTTATATATTTCGTATGTTGTAATATCAGATTTATTTGCCATATAATGCATTATGACTGGTTGTTATCTATAGTTAGAAGAAGCTTTAGGCCAAGACAATACGTTTTAGCTCTTTATGACTTCGGAACTCTACTTGCCAATGACGTTTTCCTCGAAGAAAAAGCTCTAAACAGGTTTTCTTTGGTCGAATTTCTCAGACGGTGTAATTTATGATCTCCGTTTTTTATAACATTTCTGATGCCGTATCTTGTAGCACAAAGAAGCGCCTTGCAGTGACTAAGCACCATGGCAGATTAGTAATAATAATAATAAATATATTATGACTCTTGCTTCTTATGTTTATCCATATACAATCCGGTAGTTAGAAGTAGTTTTGTTATGCGAATTCTCCACCCTCTTATAAATATTGCCCGTGGGTGCTTGCAGTACGGATAGAATGAAGCCTTTTCAGACTCGGACAGCATAGTTATTCGAGCTCTGCCCATTATAAAAACCTTCAGGACCGTTCTGTTAACGCTAGCATCTTTTAAACATATGTCCAGGTTATTTCGTACTTTTGCCGTCAGAGATACTGGTAAGAGTGATGGAAATTTTAGAAAACTGTGTATTTTTTTCAAGTAAATTGAACATTTTGTCAAATATTCCTAGAAAGTTCATGTTTTGGAGATGTATGTAGTAAAATTTACGTTTTAAACAAAATATTACCTTCGACAAAATAAAAAAATGAGTACACTAAGATACAAATATTTAAACTTTAGTAGTGGATACTACATGCTGTTTATACCTATAGTTATCCTTACGCTGTATATTTAACGGCAAAAAAACATACAATTATCAATAACGCACTTATTGAAGCAGTTTTTTTTTTAATTTGCGTACGTTTCTTAACCAGAAGCAGTCATATTTTTAAAGTGGACTGCTATTGTTTGAACCGCTTTATTGATCGGTTGCGATTTCTGCTGTGTGACTTCTGGTGGGAGAACCAATTGACAATTGAATGGCTGCCTAGAATAGCGTTGTATGTCAGTTTTTACAGTTTGTCAGGAAATTAAAAATATGTTTATTCCCTATTAACATTGTTAAATATTACAATATATGACTGTGTTAGGTCTGTGTTAATACTTCAGTAAGTATTCACACCATTTATATATATGTATTGTCTTCATCTTCCAATTAACACAACTTTTTGAACATTTACAGTAGAAAAATGTTGTATGTCAATCCAGAAGAACAACGTTGTAAAGCAAAGAAACTTAAATACTGTCCATATTTCCTGGTCCCGATAGATTCTTTATGGTTGTTACATTTGAGTACATTAAATATTATTAATAATAATAATAATAATAATAATAATAATAATAATAATAACAATAGACAAATTTATATTATAAGAACTTTAAACAAATTACACTACTTAGATTATTTGTTTAGGCATACAAATATCAATATTTCACATACAAAATTTTTTTTTTTTTTGTTTATTCTGTTATTAGGCCATAGCAGAATTCAGAGTAACCATGACCTCATTACCTTTAACTATTCTCTTTTAGCACTCTATAGGCCTACATTGACTTACAACCTTATTCTACTCACCAGTTCAGTTCGTTTCATAGCTGGTTTAATGTCACCGTTCTTCGAAGTGTATATTCTTTCCCCTGATCCTTTAGTGTCTTACGTACATTGTCCTTCCATTGTATGATATTAATCTTACGTTTTCTCTTTCTATTTACGTTTTTTATGAGACCATGTGTCACGGTACAAGTATGATTGTCCGCCATTTTATTTGCGTTACAACGTTATTCAGCTCAGCAACACAATCAAAATATTATAGCTCTCGAAGTAGTGTGAATATCAGCAAGACGATGAGAACACATGATGCAAGATGTGCGATACAACATTTTTCAGCCGAAAACTCAGTTTGGCCAAAAACGGACTTACAACGTTATTCTAGGCAGTCATTCAATTGTTGCAAACAATAATTGAAAGTCAGTGTTAAAATACTTCTCGCGCAAGTGTTAAAAGAACTTTTCGCAAGCTACCTTATAGTAGTCAACATTTAACATCCTTGCCTACTATTATAGATTTATTAATTTGTCATACAGAATAATATCTGTAATATTGACAATTAATATTGTCGATCCGGTGCTGTGGATTGAATTCGGCGTAGCTCAGTGGTCAGAGCGCTTGGTACGTAGAACCAAGGACCTGGGTTCGATCCACGGCGCCAGAGCGAATTTTTCTCCTCAAATATTAACTCTTGCCTACGTTAAAATGTCTACTTTTATATGTAATATCCGTCTCTATGATCATATCTCACCGTTTTTCAATGAATTGTCATGGCTCTGGCTGGCTGACAGACGCATTTTGCATTACCTTTCTCTTCTCTATCAGATTTTGTACACATCAACCCCTGACTACCTTGCATCACGATTTCATAATCTATCTAACATAATCTGTATACCCATCACGACACGACACTCTATTGTCAGTCCCTCTCTACAGAACTTCTGCGTATTCTTCGTCTTTTACAGTAGACACTATTCGTTCTTGGAATTCATTACCTACAGATGTTAGGGGCTGCACGACCTTAAACGCTTTCAAGTCCGAAATGAAACATCTTATTTTAGAACGCACATTGTCCCAGGATATATATTAAAATTCACATTTATAACTAGTTTATGAAGTAATCATATAATTTAATTTGTCATCTCGTTTAAGTATGTATGTTCGATAATCTGTTTCTGTTTAGATCTTGTCTTAGGTATATCTTTAACTTTCTGTTGTACTAAAATTATATTATCGTGCATTTCCTTTTTACCCTCTGGTTGAGTGGAAGAGAAGGCCTCACGGCATTAGGGGAGAGTCGGGTAGTATCGGACATCTGGTAATATCGGACAGTGAGTTTCTTTCTTCTACCACACGATGATAGTACCTGATTGACATGGTTACGTTTCTGTGATGTCGCATAGAGAAACATAACCATGTCATTCAGGTACTACCATATGGTGGTAGATGAAAGAAACGCACTGTCCGATACTACCCAATGTCCGATACTACCCGACTCTCCCCTAACTCTGCAAGAAAAAAAAGCATTATTATTATTATTATTATTATTATTATTATTATTATTATTATTATTATTATTATTATTATTACTTTTAGGAATGGCCGTCTAAACATTATTTTTCAGTATTCCTGATACTGGCTTCTTTTGCATACCGCCTGTCTCTCTGTTTATCCTTGTCTACTTATAGTAGTTTTTCTTAAACCCTTTTGTCGGATTGTGTTCATATTCAATACCTACGAATTAGTTTGTGTAGTGGCACAAATGAAATAAAATAATTTTTGCTAGAAATTAATGGACCATTATTTTAAATCAAAAGCACACGACAGGGATCCATTTGAAGTAAGTCAAACATTTTCTTTATGATTTTTGTATTATGTAGAGTAGAGTAAACTGGCATAGTTCATGGTGCATTTGTTCTGTAGGTGACTTCATTAGTGTCTTCCAAATTAAAGTCTGAATTGCCGATATAATTACGGGTTTTCGATAATGTATATCTGGTATTTATTTTTGTAGGCTACATTGAGGATCCTGTTACCTCGAATAATCGAAAAATTTCCTGCAATCGTAAACTGCTGAAGAATGTTATTTATGCAGTCGATATGCTTTTCATGTCTTGGGATCGTAATATCGAATCCTTGCTTTCACATTGTGACATTGATTGTTTAGATGTTTCTTATTTGATGTTTTAACATAATTCTGAAATGCATAACCTTTGTGTAATTGTCTGACCCTTTCATGTCTCATTCTTATGATGAATTTCAACAGGAACTAGAAAATCACAATTAGCTGCTCTTATATTTCCATACCATTTCTTTTATGTTATTATAATATTTTTAAACATTGGATCTTAATTTAATAGTTATGTGTATTATTAGTTGGACACTTAGGCTACACGAGTTTACTTGTTCGATAATTATTGGCGTTAATAATTATTTTCTTCTCAGGTGTCGACCTTCCATACTTCGGTTTTCTTACAATGGATGTTGGTATTATAATTCTGCAATGTTTTTAAAGTGTGGTATTTATATTAATGAATTCGGTAGTATTTTTATGTTATGTCGCAACAGCTTCAACTATGGTTGCTATGCCTCGTAAACTCCCATCGGATTCGCTGTTGGTTGTGTTTGGCGTTCTGTTTCGTTGGGAACGACAGTAAAAAGCAAATTAATAGCTACCTACTCCAAGAGAATCCAAGTGGATGAAATATAAAAGGAAAACCGTCATAATACGAAAAAAATTAACATCCATCCCAAAGTCAATGACTTCCTGGCTCCACGGAAATATTTCTGAAAGGGATATGACCTTTAGATGTCAATTCTTTCTATGGTGTTTTGGAAATTTGTTTCTTAGCAACTGTTTTTAACAAGAGAAATTCATATCTCTCACTTAATGGTTATACATTCGATTAAGGATAATGCTTTTGTATTACGTTTGAAATCGAATATCTTTATATGGAATTTATTGCGGAAATCTTAATTTTCTGAATAGGATTTATTAGTAGCTATAGATTAGTAGACCATTTATTTTACTTAATGTTCCTGTTAAAATAATCAGCTTTTAAAGAGAAGATTAAATGTTGATAATGGCGTTTAAGATGAATTGCGTTGTGGCTGTATTTGGAGGGAATCTGCGCAAATCGCTTTGTTCACTACAAATCTTACAGTATGTGCAAGTGATAGAGTCTTGGATCTTCTTATGAGACAGCGTCATCAGACTGACTACACGAAACTAAAACTGCCAAAGTACAATGGAAACAAACGAAATCATTTAATAGTTAAACTGAAATTCGAAAAATATCTATACTAATAATAAATCTGTAGCCGAAATTTTTCTGGTAATTTTCGATTTTCCAAAAATAATTGGTCCTAACATATATAATTAACCACCCTGAAACCGAAAATCGCTTTTTTGAAATTTTTGTTTGTATGTCTGTCTGTCTGTTTGTTACCTTTTCACGCGATAATGGCTGAACGGATTTCGATGAAAATTGGAATATAAATTAAGTTCGTTGTAACTTAGATTTTAGGCTATATGGCATTCAAAATAGATTATTTAAAAGGGGGGTTATAAGGGGGCCTGAATTAAACAAATCGAAATATCTCGCTTATTATTGATTTTTGTGAAAAATGTTACATAACAAAAGTTTCTTTAAAAATCATTTGCGATAAGTTTTGTTCCTTGAAAAATTTTGATAGGACTGATATTTAATGAGATAAATGAGTTTTAAAATAACTGCCATCTAAGGGCGTGTGATGAATTAAAAAACAAATGACTCCGTCTATAAGGGGCCTTGGACAGCAACAATCGAAAGCTATGAAAGATAGCCTACAGATAATATTTCTGCGTTTCTATGAAGTAATATCGGAAGCTAAATTAACCGATTTGTATAATTAATTATTAATTCACCATTGGAAAGTGTAGTTTCTCTAGATGGACATAATGCTATAATGTTATCACGGTAACTTCTGAGTGAATCGAGGACAGGTAAGATTAAAATAGATTCTTATGCACAGAAAACTTGATAGGCTATTCTGTATATTCGTTTCCTGTATTTCCTAAACTAATTTTTATGACCAAATGAGTGGTCTCTGTATCAAAATGATCGCATTTTAATTTTTTAATTCAATTTAAATTAAGTAACATAATACACGATTTATCCTAATATCAAACACGAATGTTCCCTGGATCAAATGTCCTATTTTAATTATATAATTACTTTATATTTATTTCCAACGGGTGCAGCGGAGCGCACGGGTACGGCTAGTAACATAATAAAAATGGACCGCACAGTAGCTGCGTGGCGTAAGGGAACGTACACGTTGGAGCAACGATAAACGATAAAAGAAACGACCTAGGTATTATCGAAGATCAAGTGTTCATATCGGTGCAACGAGGACGCGGAAAGCGAATATTTTGGTTTATCAGTAGAAGATATTCTATACATCCACTTAATGAAAGAAGATATATAGAAAGTATCAGGTGCTAGGTTCAAGGTTAATATAACTTAAAAACGTACAAAATTGGTCCCGTTTCTCATCCCAAAGCTAGTATAAATTTATTGTGATGTTACTGATGTGATTGGTTCTTGTGATCACATAACGTATCACGAATAAATGCACAACTGATCAATTTGTCAATATCCATGATAATTAATTTAATATGCCGAAATAATCATAAATCGATTAATATTCGGATATGTTGATAACCACCGGTCATTATAGAGTAAATAGGGGGAGATGACTATCGGGGGAAGATGCTTATTTCTTTGTAGTTTCACATTCTTCCAAGAGAGAACGCCATACGCATGTCTTCATGATCACTGAGACAGTTGAATGTCTGTAGAGTGCAAGCTAACTCATTTTGCCACGTGTTCTTGCTGTGAGAAGAAGAAAAGCAAGAAAACAGCTCATTTTTTGCTAAAAAAATAATCGCAAAGATATGTTAAAATTTTAATACATCCTTGAATTCGTAATAACTGTCAAACCTTTGTAATGGATATTGTAGTAAAGGTTCTAAACTTTGTATTGTTAACAAACAACGACCTTGTTCCGTCATCTTAGGTTGCGTCACAGCACTAGGCATCTTACCTCGTTACTTGGGTAAGATGATCACTTTTTTTCGGGGTAAGATGACAACTTGTTGCAAGAGTTCTAGTTTTTGTTTCATTGCAAGGAATGTGTAAACATTACGTAAGATCCTCTGATAGAAGTCAGTGGATTGAGGATAGTTTTCAACTTGCGATGGAACATGTTATAACAGAGGGTATGAACTGTTTTAGAGCATCGCAAGCATACGGGATTCCTTACCGTACTCTTAAACGCCTCCTAAAAAAGAATGGTGACAAGAAAATGTACTTGATTGAATTCATTGTGTGCATGAAGTGATTTCACGAGTCTTGCACACGGCAATCAAATATGTGCAATGACTGTGTTGCTAAATTGTGATAAACGAGTGAAAAAGTGTCCATGAGCTTTGGATTAAGTCAATTTTGTTATATAAATGTATCAAACCAAGTTCAGGTAAAATACATATATCAGTAAATGTGTTAATTGCATTTGCCATCTTACCCGACTATCGGGGAAAGATGTCTACAGTGCAGGCAAGAAGAAAACCTGTATCTATAAACAAGGTAATTAATGTTTTCTGTTTTGTACAAAAAATGTAGTTTCAAAATACGTTCCAGACTTAGATATTTCAATATGAAATTCAAAACTAAATGAACAGTATCTTAAATTTTCAATCAAACAAAAAGTCAGGCATCTTCCCCCTAGCCACTCTACAGATTAATATAATCTTAATCAGAGATCATATGAACGACAAGAGCGAAGAAAATGGAATTTTTCTTTTTCGTCGTTTTTATCGTGTATATTCACTTTTATCGTTACTCCAATATGCACACCTCAATGACAATGCATGCTTCAATTCTCTCTGACATAGCATCCCTGCTTCTTTTATCGTTTATCGTCGCTCCAACGTGTACGTATCCTAAGGCATCATGCCATGGGCTAGGGTTACGGAGTGAGCGCTACTTGGGGAACGTTTTTTCTCGTGAAATCCCCACCGGTATATGGGACCGGTGCCCATCCGCAACGTAGTGAATTTGGGGAACTGCATTGAGTATGGAAATTCAGTTTCGTAAGCCAATTGCAACGACTTGTAGTGGGCGTTATAGTGCTGACCACACGCCGCTACACTACTGATTAGATAATCATTCATCAATGTTAATGCATGCGGAAGTGAGGCCAACAGTCGGCTGGTTGGCCTTGGCCCTCCATGGCCTTTCGCGTCGCGGACGAAACATAAAGAACAAAATTGGCGAAGCTAATCATATTGGGGGTCCCGCGCCGTGTCGTCGCGGTCTAAGGCATCTTGTCTGGGACTCGCGTTACGGAATGCGCGCTGGTTCGAGTCCTCATCGGGGAAGAAATTTTCTCATGAAATTTCGACCAGTGTATAGGACCGGTGCCCACCCAACATCGTGATGCACTTGGGGAGCTACGATAGGTAGCGAAATCCGGTTACGCAAATAAGTTATAACGGCTGGTGGGGCTCATCGTGCTAACCACACGATACCTCCATTGTGGTTGGATGATCGTCCACCTCTGCTTCGGCATGTGGCCGTGAGGCCGTGAGGCTGGTCGGTCTTGGTCCTTCGTGGTCTGTAGCGCCACGGATTATTATTATTATTATTATAATTATCATCATCATCATCATCATCATCATCATCATCATCATCATCATCATCATCATCATCATATTGGGGGGAAAAGTAAAGTGCGTAACATAGGGTTTTTCAAAATTAAGAGCTAACTTTGATTTTTTCGTAGTTTTTTTTAATTTTCTGCATAGTCTTAAAAATTCTGGCATCGACTTATTACTAAATCTCGGATTTTAGGTTAAGTAGGTACTTTTTTTCTACATGGATAAACCAAAATTAATTAAATATCTTTATGATTTGTAAAAATGTGAACGTTTGGAACGGGTTTTATGGTGCCTAAAATGCCTAATTTACTCACTTTGATCTATGTTAACGTTTTAGAACCTAAAAATGACAATTTCTATTTTGTTAATAGGCCTTTGTGTTTTCAATTTTTTTTGTGTAGCAATGAAACAAAAGATTTTGAATATCATGGAGTGGGCTTAATTCAAAGATCTTATAGACTAATAGTTTTGTTGTAGGAATGAAGAAATTCCTGCGAAGTGACTGGCCTTGTTGATTATTTTTAGCAGGCAATAGAAATGTGTGAATGGAGAAAATGTACTTTTCCCTAAAGAAATCAGCATAACAAATATTACTATATTTAAATATGCACCAATTACTGTGGTATCATTGGACAGTATGTTTTGCTCTTATGAAATGGCTCTTTCTTAAAAAAGACTAAATTTTAAAACATAAAAATTGGAGAAAAATCTTGTTATGTATCGCAATGCAAATTATAAATAATACGTTAATTGTAAATTTATTGGTAAACTATTGAATTTAATTGTAATATTCTGACTTATTTATCAGCAGCCACAGAGCAATGAGGCCGATGAATTCATTAATAATTAATTATTCATAATTTAAGACGTAACAAAAATTAATATTCTAATCACAAAGATTTTGTTATTGTTTTTGTCATTGTATACCGTAATGTTTCGGCATCATTCTTTCTTCACCACTCTTTCCAAAACAACTTCGTTTCTTATTCTGTCTGTCCATTTCACACGTTCCATTCTTCTCCATGTCCACATTTCAAATGCTTCAATTTACTTCTCTTCACTTCGTCGTAATATCCATGTTTCTGCCCCATACAATGCCACACTCCATACAAAGCACTTCACTAGTGTCTTTCTTAGTTATTTTTCCAGAGGTCCGCAGAAAATGCTCCTTTTTCTATTAAAAGCTTCCTTGGCCATTGCTATCCTCCTTTTGACTTCCTGGCAGCAGCTCATTTTACTGCTTATAGTACACCCCAGGTATTTGAAGCTGTTCACTTGCTCTACTGCCTCATTTAGAATTCATAAGTTCATCTTCTATATTTTTTTCCTATGACCATGATCTTCGTCTTATTTGCATTTATCTTCATCTCATACTGCTCACAGCTGTCATTTACTTCCAGTAACATATCCCTTAGTATCATTTCCTCTTCTGCCATATCATCAGCAAATCTTATGCATTTTAGTCTTCTTCCTCCTACTATTACTCCTCCCGTGTTCTGGAAACAGTAACTTTACTAAATCCTCCAAGTAGATGTTGAACAGGGTAGGTGATAAAGGACATCCTTGACGTACTTCTCTCCTAATTTCAATTCCTTCTGACATTTCTTCTCTTATCTTGACTTTGCCTCGTTGTTTCATATAAAGATTACTGTACAGTCTTCTCTCTTTCCAATCCACAGCAATTTTCTTTAGGATCCCCATCAGTTTATTCCAATCCACTCTGTCAAAAGCCTTTTTTAGGTCTTCTCTTACGAACCCCCAGGGGTCCGCGGACCACAGGTTAGGAGCCTCTGCTTTAGGACATTCGTCTCTTGTCTGTTAAAGGAATTATATGACCAATGTAAGTTGTAACAGTAATAATGTAATAAGTTACTTACTGTCTTAGCCCAAGGGATGGTGAGTTGAACTCGTGATCCTTATGGTGTTGTTTTATCTCAAGAAGAAAAACGATGGAGATGGACTCTTCAAAGCGATTGGATCGTGTTCCTAGCCAATTGCGCTCTCTAAGATATATACACTCACGTGGGAAAGTTCTGTAGTTTCAATGCATATTAAATAACGTAGAAATAGAAGTTTTCAGAACCCATATGCAAAGACTTGTTAAAAGTTTGTAGATTTTAGCGAAGTTCAACTTAGTAACGAATTAACGAATGGCCATGCAGAAGTTCAAGGTTGTAAGTAAAAGATAGTTGGAAATTTAGTTTCTTTTTAAAATAGCGATGCATTGCATATACAATGAAATTTTTTAAAATGAATATTTGCAATGAGTATTATATTGGATAGTTACGGTACCTCATGCACTTATCCAAGTTTTGTTAGAGGGAAAACGAGTCTCCACTTTTCTCGTCTGGAAATCCAATCAGAGATTAAAGCTGCTTGCTGCAACTCGCTTCCTCTGCTGCAACCACTACTACTACACTAAAGCCGCTGAAAGAACTGCTCTAACATTGTGTGAAGTTAAAGAATATTAATTAGAACTTGATTTGTATAGCCCAATACAAGATTTTATGTTAACATGTCACTTCTCAAGTATTCGTACGTACTGTCATCCTCTGAGGAGTTTAGTGCTGAGAGGAATGCGGTTCCGACTAGTCTAGCGCGGTACTGGAGTGGAAGGGAACAGTGACAGCGGCAGTCTGGAAGGAAGTACAATCATACTGAAAACATTCGTCTAATTTACGAGAGCAGTATGCCTATTAGTTTTCTAACGTATTTTTGGCGTGATAGAGATACAACCATTCGTACTTACGTGTTCAGAGAAGGAAAGTATTGTAGAAAATGTTATTTATTTATTTATTTATTTATTTATTCGTTTATTGTTTATTTATTCTGGTGAAGTTAAGGCCATCACACCACCAGAAATACAAATTCAATAAAATAAATAAAAAGAAAAACCATAATAAAACTACAATAATATAAATGAGAAGAAGAATCATACTATAAAATTTAGTGATTAGTGGAATTGAATTAAATTTGTAAAGTAATCAATTTAAATATACTGTACTGCTGAACTCACTTGAGAAGTAAAACTACTTGATTTGTATTTTAAGATATTACCAACAAATTATTTTCGAATGACATTATAGGAATCTGTTTTTCACGATACCAATCACACATATTCTAAAATTCCAATAGAATAAAACCAAAAACTTTTCCACAGCATGTTTCCTTAAAAATGACTTGTTACGGTGAAATATTTAATATGAGTAATTCATATAATATTAACATAGCCAACATCAGGGAGATATTTGAGCAAAAATTGCAACAATATATTTAATATATTAATAACAAAACCATATAGGCCTAGGTAAACAATATGTATATGAAATATTCACACACTACTACAAACTGAAGACTGCATATTTTTGGACGATTAATACTTCCCACTCCTCTCGGCTCGGCTCGGCTTGGCTGTAGCAACAAAAGAATCTATCTGCAACCCCCCCCCCCGCACCGATGGCAAGAATACCTCAGGTCCCAGCGCTAAACTCGTCGGAGGAAGACAGTAGGTACAGCGTCTTCAACTTAAGACGCAACCCAGGCACCGGCAGGCAGGCAGTACTCTCAAGCGGTAACACTCAGCTGCGTTGTGCGGTAATTGAACTGCTATGTGGCCCGGCATGCATCCTTTCTACCCGTATTTAATGTTAGTTTGTCTTCTTAAAATCAATTCAATGGTGTTTATTTCCTTACCTTAAGACATACAGCATGATGTTCAAAATGACCTCCGCCAGCTTCAATACAACGCTCACATTGGCGAAGAAGATTCTGAAATACGCGATCCAGTTCCTGCCTTGAAATGCTGGAGATCACGGTCCGAATATTTTTTTTGAAGTTCCTCTAATGCAATGATGGACATTCCTGCGGCATTGCCGCAGTGACGTCAGATCTCAGCGAAGCATCAAACTTACCCCCTACCTTCCCTTTCCTCCACTCCATGAAAATACTGCGCGTGTACGTGGCGGATTATACTGGACTGCTGTACTTCGGAGCTTCATTAGTGATACAATGTCTTTTGCAGAATCATATGAATCGAGAGGATATCACATTTACAAGAAAGGCGGTTCTTTCATTTCTCATGTTTAGGATCAGTTACAGATAGCCTATTCTGGACGCGAACTTAAATATGTAGGCCTACATTCTTAAAATAGATCACCTGTTATCCGAGTTCAAAGAACACAGATTCAGTGATTTTCAAAGGATGGAGAAAGATTTCAATATTTTTGCCACTCCTTTTCATGTTTAAATTAAAAATGTTGTCCCAGAATTGCAGTTAGAGGTACTGGATTTGCAGAATGATGGCTTCTTGAAAGCAGAATGTGAAGGGGGTTAAAATTTTTTAAAAGATGTCCAGTACTACACATCCACTGCTTAGACAGTTTGCTTCAAACATAATGAGTACAGTCATTTCCCACAACTATGGTCCTGGAACATAACTATTGTCCACGATACAACTATTCAAATTTCGTACTTCATAACGTAGTACCTCGTTTATCTATATTTTTGCTGAACTGTAGTTTGAATTCAAGTCACTGCAGCTATCTACGAACGGTCTATGTTACTTCTACAATGATCTTTGAATGGTTGTATGGTGGACCATAGTCATGGGAAATGACGGTATGTATTCATCAACCTACTAGTGCAAACAGCTGTTTTATAAAATGAAATTTATAGTCCAGCCACAAATCCCGCTTAAGCGATGCTCATCTCCTTGCACAACTGAAAATAGCATGCACAGATATAAATCCCAATTTCGAAGAAATTGCTTTGAAAAATGATTACTTAAATATCACGTGAGTGGACTATTCTAATTACATATGGTAGGTAGGAGTGTAGTGGCGCAACTGTCTTTAAATCCGTCACTGCACTGTAGAGTGCAACCCCTCCCACAGTATGTAGTTGCCATTTAAATCCTGTCTTGTGGGTTGCGTTCATTTTTTCCACCACTGCTCTAATGTATAAGGATTGTTCACACACACTTTATGTTTTAACATACCCCATCCGCGGACCTATCCGCCCGCCCGCTTATCTGCCGCCGCACATCACCGCTTGGTTTTCCCGCTATATGCCTAGAGACCGGCCTATCGCCCGCCCGCCTGCCGTGACCATGGTTGCGTCTTAAGTTGAAGGCTCTGTACTTCAGTAACTTTGCTGAGAGCAAGCGAATTTTAAGTATAATGTTGGCTTAGTCCGTAGAAGTGCAGCTTAAACATGAATTCGATAAAATTTTTCTACAATCGCGCATGGTTCTGACTGGTGTTTTTGGCAATACCATGGAGAACTGTCACTGTCCCTGCTTTGCAGTATTTAGTATAGACCTAGGCATACTACTGGTATAAAACAATATACTGTCGCTACTTAGGATACTTCGATTTATTATTGCTACCACTAAAACTACAGTACTACCATTAGAGGCCTGCTGCTACCATCCATTTTGATAGGTTTCTTCAACCGGAAGATATACTCTTCTTCCTCCAGAGATTCCCATCCAGACACTTTTTATCATCCATGTTTTTTTTTTTTTTTTCTCCGTTTGCTCTTCCTAATTACATCGTTCCAAATAAATTGTAACCTTCCTAGTTCATTTTTCAGGTAGTATTTAGTGGAAGACAACTATGTTTACTTGAATATCTTTTCTTCGTACTGTATTTTCTCTTCGTACCGTCTCAATTGTAACCAAGTACCCCATATTACCAAAAAAGTGCTTTCCATCCTACATTCCTTAAACAGCATTCGAAAATTCCTTCCGCTATCACTCAAGAAAATACTAGTGGAAAAACTAGTAATGCCCCACTTGGATTATTATGATTTTCTACTGACTGACCTCAATGTCAACCAGTCGCAAAAATTACAACGTGTTCATAATTCTTGTGTTCGCTTCGTCTGCATGTCCGTCGCGCTGACCACATTACCCCATCCTTCCAAACTCTAAACTGGCTACGGCTTAACGAAAGTTGGAATTTTCATTCTCTTGTTCTCCTTTTCCAAGTCCTTCACATCTCTACACCTACCTACCTTGCCTACATGTCATCATATCATAATCTCTTCACACGCACGCAAAATAGCCGCATACTAGCCATACCAACACATAAGACATAATCGTATTCATCATCATACACAATCTCGCTCTCGCGCTTTTGGAAAGTAAGTAAGTAAGTAAGTAAGTAAGTAAGTAAGTAAGTAAGTAAGTAAGTAAGTAAGTAAATAAATAAAGGAATGAATGAATGAATAAATGAATAAATAAAATTATTCTGTTTCTTGGTATCCTATTTTTTCACATCTATTTTCCCCTTATATTATTTTTCACTTTATCCATTCTTGAAATTTGTGCTGTTCGTCTTAATCATTTTTCGTGCCATTATGATGTTGAATACGTTTTACTAAACGTATAGGCTATGAACCTTTTTTTTATTTTAGTATCGTAATTCTTTCGATATCCAGGTCTCATGTTCCGTTTCATTGTATTATTCGAATTTTCCTCTCATTAATCTGTAAATCACCAGAAAGATTTGTGCTAAGATATTTGATTTTCTAATAATTAATTATCAGTTGTCATATCTTGTATCATTCTTCATTTTCTTGTAATTTTTCCTTATATCATAAATAATTGGGGTCGTTAGTTCTGTTAATGGTTACGACATGATTGTCGGTGAAGAGTGGAGTAAGTTGTGTATATAGAGATTATCTCGAAATTTAGACTCTTTTTGTTCGTATTTCTTGGACTGTTGTGTTAGTGTCACGTCAGTATTTATTTTGGTACTTTGTAGTAACAGTTTGTATTAAACAGTTATTCTGAAAAATTATTATACTGTACTTCTTTATGCAGGCGCTCTCCACAGTGATTTACTGTCTTACCTATCGGGCAAAACTTTGCCGAGAGCGATGATGATGATGATGATGATGATAATAATAATAATAATAATAATAATAATAATAATAATACTTACTTATAAATGGCTTTTAGGAATCCAAAGGTTCATTGCCGCCCTCACATATACCCACCATCTGTTCCTATCCTAAGCAGGATTAATCCAGTCTCTACCAAGCAAGTAAAGCGATAGGTTTGGAGGTAAATCCCGAAAAGACAAAGTATATGATTGTTTCGTGACCAGAATATTGTGCGAAATGGACATATAAAAATTGGAGATTTATCCTTCGAAGAGGTAGAAAAATTCAAATATCTTGAAGCAACAGTAACAAATATAAATGACATTCGGGAGGAAATTAAACGCAGAATAAATATGGGAAATGCGTGTTATTATTCGGTTGAGAAGCTTTTGTCATCTAGTCTGCTATCAAAAAATATGAAAGTTAGAATTTATAAACCAGTTATGTTACCGGTTGTTCTGTATGGTTGTAAAACTTGGACTCTCTTACAGAGAGGAACAGAGATTAAGGTGTATGAGAATAAAGTTCTTAGGAAAATATTTTGGGCTAAGAGAGATGAAGTTACAGGAGAATGGAGAAAGTTACACAACACAGAACTGCACGCATTGTATCCTTCACCTAACATAAATAGGAACATTAAATCCAGAGGTTTGAGATGGACAGGGCATGTAGCACGCATGGGCGAATCCAGAAATGCATATAGAGTGTTAGTAGGGAGGCCGGAGGGCAAAATGCCTTTGGGGAGGCCGAGACGTAGATGGGAGGATAATATTAAAATGGATTTGAGGGAGGTGGGATATGATGATAGAGACTGGCTTAATCTTGCACAGGATAGGGACCGATGGCGGGCTTATGTGAGGTCGGCAATGAACTTGCGGGTTCCTTAAAAGCCATTTGTATATGTATATACCATCATATCCCACCTCCCTCAAACTCATTTTAATATTATCCTCCCATCTACGTCTCGGACTCTTTTTTTCCTCCGACCTCCGAACTAACACTCTCTATGCATTTCTGGATTCGCCCATACGTGCTACATTCCCTGCTCATCTCAAACGTCTGGATTTAATGTTCATGTCAGGTGAAGAATGAAGAATACAATGCGTGCAATATTAATAATAATAATAATAATAATAATAATAATAATAATAATAATAATAATAATAATAATATAACTATTAATAACATATTCTTATTGTTGTTATTATTATTATTATTATTATTATTATTATTATTATTATTATTATTATTATTATTATTATTATTGTTGTTGTTACTGTTATTATTATTTTATTACCTGTTATTATTGTTTTTGTCTTATGATGATGATTAATAATAATCATAATTTAATTATTGTCGTTATTTTTCAATAACCGAATCCTTTGGCCTGTTCGCCTGACTTGCTTTAAAATTTTGAACCTTCACTAGGTGCCAAATGATAATTAAAGAGTGGTAATTAGCCTATGTATGTGTGTATGTGTATGTAGGTATTTATTTACACTGCAAGTGGGCAAGCACCCGTTGGCAGTGGTATACACAATATAAACAATACACAATAAAATTACAATACACAATACAATTATACAATACACAATACAGTTACACAGAGTGTTTCAGAAATACGGGGTATAATTTCAGGTATGTATTTCCCACATGTAGACAATCAAAATAGTTCATTACAACATGTGTCCGGAAATGCTTCATTTCCGAGTTATGGCCTTCACAACATTGAAATTCACCGGAACGTTTTTCTTTCCGCAGGTCGTTGTCATTACAGAAGATGTTCAAAATGTCCACCTCCTGCTTGAATACAGACCTCACATCGATGTCTCATTGACTTGCGAACACGATCCCAAATTCCAGGAGTATTGCGTATGTCCTCAGAACATGCCAAAATTCGAGAGACGAACAAACCGGAGACGAATAAACCAATGATTTTAAATGGCCCCACAAGTAGAAATCGAGAGGGTTCAGATCAGGTGAGCGTGGAGGCCAAGTAATTGGGCCACCTCTACCTATCCATCGATCAGGAAACCTTCGATCCAAGTACCGGCGAGCCGTACGACTGAAGTGTGCAGGAGCGCCATCATGCAAGAAGTGAATGTGTTGACGATTGATCAGTGGAGTGTCTTCTAAAATATGAGGTATGGTGTTTTCCAGGAAGTTTGTGTACGCCTGCCCCGTAAGTCTGTTTACAAGTACATGGGGTCTAACTAATCGATCACCAATGATACCGGCCCACATGTTGAAGGAGAACCGCACCTGGTGATGAGATGGAACAGTTGCACGTGGGTTTTCATACGCCCATACATGCTGATTGTGGAAATTTGTTATGCCATCTCGTGCGAACTGTGCTTCATCTGTAAATAATACTAAGGCAGGAAAGTTCGGATTTACACCACACTGCTGCAAGAACCACTGACAGAACCTAACTCGTGCAGGGTAATCTGCTGGTGACAGGGCCTGTACACGTTGCAAATGATAAGGATACAATTGATAGTTTACTCTTTCAACAGTCTCCAGACAGTCGTATGAGGAACATTGACTTGCAACGCTACCCTTCGTGTGCTGATAGAAGGAGTCATGTTCACAGCCTCCAGAATCTTCTCCTGTACTTGTGGAGTTGTAGATGTTGGTCGTCCCCTTCCCAAACCAGGAGAGTTAAATTTTCCATACTCGCACAGACGGTAATGGAGACGTACAAATGTCTTCCGATCTGGACATTGTCGCTGTGGGTACCTCTCCTGGTACAAACGACGAGCCAGCGCAGCATTGCCGTCCGCCTTACCGTACATGAAGTGTATCTCTGCCAGCTCTTGATTTGAATACATGTCGCACAGTCTAACGCCTACACAACACTGAATATAACCTTCGCCTCGGAATGAACTGTCAGAGTGCCCTCTTAATGTCTCCTTTGACGGCAACGACCTGCGGAAAGAAAAACGTTCCGGTAAATTTCAATGTTGTGAAGGCCATAACTCGGAAATAAAGCATTTCCGGACACATGTTGTAATGAACTATTTTGATTGTCTACATGTGGGAAATACATACCTGAAATTATGCCCCGTATTTTGGAAGCACCCTGTATATACAATACAATTTAACACAATAATTACAATTAATAATAATATATAAAATACTTAATTTTACAATATAGCCTACATTTGTTAGGCCCTACATGACGCAATGCCACAAGTTGTGACAGAACAATAAACACGAGAGACTGAATATAAATGCGTGCTTTTCTTCTTAGAATCGATTTGCAATCCGTTATATTGGAAGGCAGTATACAGTACAATAACAATAATAGTATGGTACTGTTGTATTGCGATGGCGCGTTTAAGCACCGACAGTCGATAGCCTCATCTCGTGGTAATACCGCTTACGATATTTTTCAATTGACGCGTCTTTCCTGTCAAGTAGGCGTGGTGTGAAGTGTTAGCATCTCTTTTCCTTATTGCTTGAATGAAATGATTTGACCGCAAACTTGCCCGAGCTCCCACGTGCCGTGTTGAAACTGTGTTTCGGACACAAACTCGTGCTGATGGGCACCGCCCAATATGGTGCGGTCTCATAGTGGGACACAAAAATCTGCCTCTTCGTAATCTTCCTGTTTTTACAGATACTGCGACTTATAGCTCTGTTGCATTTTGTTTTAATTTCTGTGAATGAGTTGAGAATATTCTTATTGAATTTGGTATTCCCAAGCAACTAGTTCGATTAATTAAAATGTGTCTTAGTGAAACTTACAGCAGAGTCCGTATAGGCCAGTTTCTATCTGATGCTTTTCCAATTCACTGCGAGCTAAAGCAGGGAGATGCACTATCACCTTTACTTTTTAACTTCGCTCTAGAATATGCCATTAGGAAAGTTCAGGATAACACAGAGGGTTTGGCATTGAACGGGTTACATCCGTTTCTTATCTATGCGGATGACGTGAATATGTTAGGAGAAAATCCACAAACGATTAGGGGAAACGCGGAAATTCTAGTTGAAGCAAGTAAAGCGATAGGGTTGGAAGTAAATCCCGAAAAGACTAAGTATATGATTATGTCTCGTGACCAGAATATAGTACGAAATGGAACTATAAAAATTGGAGATATATCCTTCGAAGAGGTGGAAAAATTCAAATATCTTGGAGCAACAGTAACAAACATAAATGACACTCGGGAGGAAATTAAACGCAGAATAAATATGGGAAATGCGTGTTATTATTCGGTTGAGAAGCTTTTGTCATCTAGTCTTCTGTCAAAAAATCTGAAAATTAGAATTGATAAAACAGTTATATTACCGGTTGTTCTTTATGGTTGTGAAACTTGGACTCTCACTTTGAGAGAGGAACAGAGTTTAAGGGTATTTGAGAATAAGGTTCTTAGGAAAATATTTGGGGCTAAGAGGGATGAAGTCACAGGAGAATGGAGAAAGTTACACAACACCGAGCTGCACGCATTGTATACTTCATCTGACATAATTAGGACCATAAAATCCAGACGTTTGAGATGGGCAGGACATGTAGCACGTATGGGCAAATCCAGAAATGCATATAGAGTGTTAGTTGGGAGGCCGGAGGGCAAAAGACCTTTAGGGAGGCCGAGATGTAGATGGGAAGATAATATTAAAATGGATTTGAGGGAGGTAGGATATGATGGTAGAGACTGGATTAATCTTGCTCAGGATAGGGACCAATGGGGGGCTTATGTGAGGGCGGCATTGAACCTCCGCGTTCCTTAAAAGCCAGTAAGTAAGTAAGTAAGTAAGTAAGTAATCTTAAAAGTATTTATTTCAGTCACTGACTTCACAGCATATGTTTAAGTTGCTACACCTTTACAATTACATGATAAAGGACGCATGAACGTTTTCGTTGGTCTACGCCAACATCATCAGATACGAAGTACATATTTGGCAATATCAGTGCTCTCTACATAATATCTACAAATACAAAACATATTTAGTGGCATGCAAAATGAGACATATTAAAAAACCAACATTGCTGTGATAGACATTGACATTCATATATGACTTACTTAAAATACACGTATAGATTACAAAATATATTGATTCACACACAACACACACACACACACACACACACACACACACACACACACACACACATATATATATATATATATATATATATATATATATAAATGCAAGTCGTCAATATGAGGTAATAAAATGACATGATTTAAAAGTGATAAAAATAATAAAATATAAAATTAAGATAAAAAGTATTATGAATGTGAAGAGTTGCAAAATTACAGTAATTACATTTATTATATTCCTATTTCTGTTTCACAATAATATATATATTTCCACCATTCAGAAACGTATGTGTCATGGTTTGTGTCACGTAAGAATGAGTTGAGAATTTTTATATTCAAGTTCTGCCTTCGTGTTTCTCTTTATTATGATCCATTATGACTTTTAATTAAAATTGTCATTATAAAAATGTATCCACTCTGTTTTTGTGATCATTCTTAATTTTTGTCCTTGTGTTGTGTAGTAATAAAAACCTTTAGTTCAGATAATACAACCTGTTCTGCTTAAGCTGAAAGTGATCTTCTCGATGTCGTCACTGACGTCTTGTTTATGATGGTGGCGTTAAAAAACTAGTTTTGGCGCTTATTGTCCATTCTGATAACATTATTCTTACGTTTTTTTCCTCATATCATATTAGTTCTTCCACATCTTAGGTGATGCCTTTTTTTGTCGCGTATATTCCTACGTATTTCTGTGGTTTAATGTGGTTAATTTTTGTATTGGAGTTAAAATCTTAATTGCGCATATGCTTAATGTTTAATATTTCTTTGTTGTGATTCATTGCTTACGATTATTCCATTAATTTTGTATGTTTCTTATTTCACCATAAGATCTGTTCCTTGATGTAATGTTATATATTAACTTTGTGTTTCGAGTTCTTATGTTCCCATTGTTCTTCTCTTTCCATTCTTCTTCTTGTCTTTCCCTTGTTCTCCTTATGTTCCCTTTGTTCTGTTTGTGTTCCCCTTTTTCTTATGTTCCCCTTGTTCTCCTTTTGTTCCCTTTGTGTTCCTCGTGTTCTTATGGCACCCATTATTCTCCATGTCTTCCCGTTTTTCTCTTCGTTTCTTTTTGTTATGTATTCCTCTTGTTCACCTTGTGTTCCTCTTCCTTTATGTTCCTTTTGTTTTCCTTGTCTTTTTCTTGTCCTTGTTTTGCCTGTTCTTCTTGTCTTAGAATTGTTCTCTTTGTCTTTACTCTCCAGGTGGCCCGGGTTCGAATCCCGGTCGGGGCAAGTTACCTGGTTGAGGTTTTTTCAGGGTTTTCCCTCAACCCAATATGAGCAAATGCTGGGTAACTATCGGTGCTGGACTCCGGACTCATTTCACTGGCATTATCACCTTCATTTCATTCAGATGTTAAATAATCTGAGATGTTGATACAGCATGATAAAATAACCCGCTAAAAAGTCTTCACCTTGTTCTCCTTGTCTGTACTTTATTCTCCTTATGTTTCCCTTGCTCTCCTTGTATTTTCCTATCCTTCTTGGCTTCCTCTTGCTTTTCTGTTGTCCTCTCATTCTCCTCATTTTCCATTATCCTTGTATTCTCTTTGTTCGTCTTCTTTCATTTGTTCGGAAACGCCCACACGTTAAGATATCTTAATATATAAAATTGAATGTGGGTATGTATGTATGTATGTATGTATGTATGTATGTATGTATGTATGTATGTATGTATGTATGTATGTATGTATGTATGTGTGCATGTTCTGTATACAAATCTACACGCTTTGACCGGTATTTGCCAAAGTTTGCACATTTAATCTTCATAACCCAGAGAAGAACATAGGCTACATTAAAATTGGACAGATGGATGTTAAATTATTGAAAACAATAAAAATTAGAACGCAAAAAGCCTTTTATGATATTAAAATGGCCTCTTCTACAATCAATTGTTTTTTTATTGACTTCATCCAGTCACGTCTTCTTCCGTTGTAAAAGCGGCCATATTGGTATTGGAATATAAAATAAAATAATATTAAATTAAAACTACGTAAATGAGGTACGATCTCTTGATTGAATGTATCATGGGCAATAATATACAATACAAAATGACATAAAACACATATTTGTTTAGTTTTTATAAATTCAAAATCAAACATAATAGACAGCAAATGTAAAACGTTTATAATAATTAAATTCAAGTATTTCAATAGATAGCTCTCTTTAGCGTAGTGGTAAAATGAGTGATTATAGTGTAAGGGGTCACAGGTTCGAACCTGAGCTCAACTCCTTTTTTTATTTTGATAATTCATTTACATTATTTTAGATTACTTTATTTTATTTTAACCCGCCATAAAGAGAGTTTTACTACATAAATAATATACCCGTAGTATTTTATTTATGCTGTCTCAAACAAAGTTAACGTACAATTATACTGATATCTTAATATAGCCTATATGGTAAAAGTGAATGTGGGTATGTATGTTCTCTATACAAATTTACACGCCATAAAGGGAGTTTTACTGCATAAATAATATACCCGTAGTATTTTATTTATGCTGTCTCAAACAAAGTTACCATACAATTATACTGATATCTTAATATATATGGTAAAAGTGAATGTGGGTATGTATGTTTTCTATACAAATCTACATGCTTTGACCGATATGTGCCAAAGTTTGCACATTTAACCTTCGTAACCAGGAGAAAAGCATAGGCTATATAAAAATTGTACAAATGGACGTTAAATTAATTAAAATATAAAAAATAGAAATAAATACGACCAAACATATAATATTAAAATGCTATCTTCTATAGTCAATTGTTTTTTTTATTATTGTTTTTTCTATTCAACATCGACTTTCACAAGGCCATGGAAATTATAAGACGAATAACATTGTTGGTAAACATCATGAAGGCTAAAACTAGATAATTCGTACAATAAATATCTTTACGCAGTCCATGACCAAATTATGAATTTCTCGATGCGTTGTAGATAGTGAGCAGGCTGTGTTTTATCCAACTGAATTCTAGAATTCTTTCAACTACAAGGATTGCTACCACATAATTTACTTAATATTGAATAACCAGACGTACAGGTCAGTTACTTTATGGTGACAGCTCTGGCCTGGCGACGCAGTGGTTTGGGCGAGTTCACTGTTTGTTCGAAGGGGTGTTCATTTTAGTCTTCCCCTGGCTGCCTTAGCAGTCACATCTCGGGAGCGTTAGTGTGGGCGTACAGTCACGCTAAGGACGTACTACGCCACCACTGTCTTGTATATTGAAATTTAGTGTGTTTGTTACGTACATTTCATTTAGTTACTTAAATAGTTTGTAGTGTTTAGCATGTCTAGATTCACTGCTATTTTCTGTTTGTGAAAATGCTGCCTGTTAGAAGCAAAATGAAAGATCGGGTATTGCATTCACAGTCGCGAGAAGTCGTGAGCAACGTGTAACGCTTTATGAAGATAGCGTCGGAAGAAAAAACGTAACAAATGTTGGAAAACTTGTAGCAGAGTTTACCGCTGTGTCTGAGAGCTGTGTTAGCCAAATAATAAGGGAGACTAAAGACATTGATAATCGGCGCCAAAATCAACTGTGGACAACTTTAATGAAGCTGTCATAAGACGAACCAAAGCACGAGTTCTATATTTCACAGAAATAGCGGCCCACACTTAAAAAAAATATATATATTATTGAAATTGAAAGACTGTTGACTTTCAGGGAGGTATCTCGACTTTAAGGAAAGTTATTTTCAAACTAGGATTTCATTGGAAAAACAAAAAACAAAATAATCGCCAAATTCTGGTGGAGCATCACGGCATTAGGGCCAAAAGTTTGGAGTATTTGAGGAAAATAAAGAAGTACAGAGAAGAAGGCCGCTCCATCTTTTACATGGATGATGGTGATGATGATGATGATGATGATGATGATGATGATGATGATGATGATGGTGGGAAAGGTTACAGTGAAGCACTGATGAACATTACCGATATTTCCGCATGAGTATATTTCATTGTTAATTAGTGATTAACTGTTAAATATAGTGATTCGATTGCTGCTCATTGTATTTCCACATTATTGTTTATTAGTGACTATTGTTCCAAACTGCTGCTCATTGTATTTCCACATTGGTTTACTTCTTTATTGTTTTTTATTGTTCCGAACTCCTGCTAATTGTCTTTCCATTAGTTTACTACTTTAGTGTTTATTAGTGATTATTGTTCCAAACTCCTGCTCATTGTATTTCCATTAGTTTACTACTTTACTGTTTATTAGTGACTATTGTTCCGAAATGTTGCTCAGTATATTTCCATGTTACTTTACTTCTTTAGTGTTTATTATTGTTCCGAACTGCTGCTCATTGTATTTCCATATTAGTTTACTTCTTTAGTGTTTATTAGTGACTATTGTTTCGGAATATGAAGTGAATGCAGTGACAGGAGCTCAAAATTATGCAGACGCTGCAACGTGAGACTTCATTTCTAATATGACTGTATTTCCCTCCCTCCATTCGCTCCGTTTCGTATCGGTCTCCCTCCCACAGTCGAACCTTCTCCTCTCTCGCGTCGACGAGCTGTCACCATAAAGTAACTGGGCTGTACTACTGCGAAATATTAACCCACCAAAATTATGCACCAACATGAATTGGTGTGAAGAACCCATTCGAAACGTAATAGAAGTCGCAATATTAACTGGAAAAACGAAAGGATAAGATGTTTTTATCTCACGTATTGCTATGATACCCATTCTGTTTCATGTAATTGCAATTCAGTGCGACTAGCGTTTGTAATGACCATATTAAAATGAAGCTCAAGGACAGTACCTCAAAGTTGCAGACATTTACTTAAAAACTGCGTGTTTTTCACATCCTCGGCTAGGCCTATATTTTGTACAAAGGAATGGGGAAAAAAAAAAAAGATTTTACACATAAAAAAGCAATTCATTGATATTTATGTCATGTTGCTAATGTAGTATGTGAATGTACATAAGCCGACTGACAATAGCATTGTATTAATTCTAAAATATACGTCTCTCAAAATATTATTGTTCACGCCCGAAAATATGTTACTGCGAAATTCTATCTGTATAATCACGTTGCAAATGTAGTATGTTATGCGTTGTGGAAATAACAATCTCTTAATTTCTAAAATACCGTCAATCCTATACGTCTCTCAGAATATTAGTCTTTATGTAAAAAAAAATGACTTACTGCAAGTTTATATTGTATCTGTATTCTGTGTATAAAATAAGAATTAATATAATATGTTCTGAATTTGTGAGATATAGTTTTCCAAGTCATATTTAAAAAAAATGGGTATGATATAAGTGGGTGCACAGCGGTCAAGGGGTAAAAAATCTTCCAATATAAATTAAATTATATATGTACATATTGATTCGATGCTGAAACTGATCAGAAAGAGGAAAAGGAATCATATTATCGTTGGGTTTTACTTTGTTCATAGTTTGATTTTTCTTTCGTTTTATTTTTATTTCTGGCGGTGTGGAAGAGAAGGCCTAATGGCCTTAACTACACCAGAATAAATAAATAAAAACAAATATATAAATAAATAAAAACCTTGAACGTCAAGCACATGATGACATGTTTTCTGTCGGTGACTGATTTACAACTGTTTTAAATTGAGTTAACGCTGGCAGGCATTTCGCTAAAGAGTTCATCAATTCATGTAAGTGACGTTAAGTAAAGAATAAATCTTAGCTTAGTAAAGGCAATTCGTTTTGGTTGTCTATAGTTAGGTTTCCGAGATTTCCAAAATGTAATAAGTAGTTTAATTAAAAACAGAAGCAGAAAGGAAAACCCGTGCAACGCCGGGTGCTTCAAGCTAGTCTTAATATATAAAATTGAATGTGGGTATGTATGTATGTATGTATGTATGTATGTATGTATGTATGTATGTATGTATGTATGTATGTATGTATGTATGTATGTATGTATGTATGTATGTATGTATGTATGTATGTATGTATGTATGTATGTATGTATGTATGTATGTGTGTTTGTTCTCTATACAAATCTACACGGTTTGACCGATATGTGCCAAAGTTTGCACATTTAACCTTCATAACCAGGAGAAGAACATACGCTACATTAAAATTGTGCAAATGGAAGTTAAATTAATTAAAAATATAAAAAATAAAAATAAATACGGTCAAACATTCACGTGTAATACTAAAATGCAATCTTCTATAGTCAATTGTTTTTTTTATTATTGTCTGTTGTATTCAACATCGACTTTCACGAGGCCATGAAAATTTTAACACGAAATTAAATTACATTGTTGTTACAGATCATGAAGGCTAAAACTAGATAATTTATGCAATAAGTATGTTTACGCAGTCTAGGACCGTATTATGAATTCCTCAATGCAGTTTTGTAGATAGTGAGAAAACTGTTTTATACAACTGAATTCTAGAATTCTTTGAAACTACAAGGATTGCTACCACATAATTTACTTAATATTGAATAACCAATAATACTATTGCGAAATATTGACCCACCAAAATTATGCACGAATAAGAATTGCTGTGAAAAACTCATAAGAAACGTAATAGAATTGGCAATATTAACTGAAAAAATAAAAGGAGATGTTTTTATTCCACGTATTGCTAGGATACTCATTCAATTTTAAGCAACTGCAATTTCAATGCCACTAGCATTTGTAATGGCCATATTAAAATGAAGCTCAAGGACAGTCCCTCAAAATTGCAGACATTAGCTTAAAAACTGCGTGTTTTTCACATCCTCAACTATATTTTATACAAAGAAGTGAAAAAAAAAAAGATTTTACACATATCAATAAGCAATTCAATGATACTTTTGTCAAGTTGCTAATGTAGTATGCGAATGTACATAAGCCCACTGAAAATAACATTGTATTAATTCTCAAAATATTGTTATTCACGTTGCAAATTTAGTATGTTAAGCGCTGTGGAAATAAAAATCTCTTAATATCTAAAATACCGGTAGGCCTGTACGTTTCTCAGAATAGTCTACTAGTCTTTATGTTAAAAAATGACATTGCGAGTTTATATTGTATCTGTATTTTGTGTATAAAATTAGAATTAATGTAATATGTTCTGAATTGATGAGGTATAGTTTCAAGTTATATTAAAAAAAAAAACTGGATATGATATAAGTGGGTGTACAGCGGTCAAGAGGTAAAAAAAAAATCTTCCAATATAAATTAAATTATATATGTATATATTGATTCGATGCTGAAACTGATCAGAAGGAGGAGAAGGAATTATATTTTCGTTGGGTTTTTCTTTGTTTATAGTTTGACTTTTCTATTACAGTACTTTATTGTACTTCTGGCAGTGTGGAAGAGAAGGCCTAATGGCCTTAACTACACCAGAATAAATAAATAACGTAAATAAGTAAGTAAATAAATAAATAAATAAATAAATGAAAACAAATAAATACATAAATAGATAAAAAAACGAATTTAAAACAACAGTTTAACGTCAGGCATATGATGAAATGTTTTCTTTTCGGTGCGTGATTTACAACTGTTTTAAATTGAGTTAACTCTGGCAGGCATTTGACTAAGGAGTTGATAAATTCATGTAAATGGCGATAAGTAAAGATTCATCTTTATGGGCGAGGAAAGCTTAGTAAAGATAATTCGTTTTGGTTGTGTATAGTTATGTTTCCGAGATTTCCGAAAATATAATAATCAGTTTAATTAAAAATAGAAGCAGAAAGGGAAACCCGGGCAACGCCGGGTGCTTTCAGCTAGTCTTAATATATATATATAAGTGAATATGGGTATGTATGTACTGTATGTTCTCTATACAAATTTACACGCTTTGACCGATATGTGCCAAAGTTTGCACATTTAACCTTCATAACCAGGAGAAAAACATAGGCTATATTAAAATTGTGCAAATGGACGTTAAATTAATTAAAAAATAAAAATAAATACGATCAAACATTCATGTATAATACTAAAATGCAATCTTCTGTAGTGTTTTTTTATTATTGTCTGTTGTATTCAACATCGACTTTCACGAGGCCATGGAAATTGTAACACGAAATTAAATAACATTGTTGATACACACCATGAAGGCTAAAACTAGATAATTCGTGCAATAAGTATCTTTTCGCAGTCCAGGACCGTATTATGAATTTCTCTATGCAGTTGTAGATAGTGAGCAGAATGTGTTTTATCCAACTGAATTCTAGAATTCTTTATAACTACAAGGATTGCTAGCACATAATTTACTTAATATTGAATAACCAGAAGTACTATTGCGAAATATTGACCCATCAAAATTATGCACCAACATGAATTGGTGTGAAGAACTCATGCGAAACGTAATAGAAGTCGCAATATTAACTGGAAAAACGAAAGGAGAAGATGTTTTTATCTCACGTATTGCTATGATATCCATTCGATTTTAAGGAACTGCAATTTCAGTGTGACTATCATTTGTAATGACTAATGACCATATTAAAATGAAGCTCAAGGACAGTACCTCAAAGTTGCAGACATTGACTTAAAAACTGCGGGTATTTCACATCCTCGACTATATTTTATACAAAGGAGTGGGGGGAAAAATTACACATATAAAAAAGCAATTCAATGATATTTCTGTCATGTTGCTACTGTAGTAGATAGATAGATTGATTTATTGAGTAATATTATACATAGGTACAGATTTTATATTATCATAATTTTCTCTAAACTCCAATTCAATGGTCTTCTGACCGTACATGCTTTGTACGTAAAACAAGTCCTACTTTGTAGGTTTCACCCCTCTCACCTATGATTATATCCAACCACTCTCTAAAAGAACACACATATTAAATGAAAATGGCACAACAAAACACATTATATAATATATACTAACCTAAAACAGACATAAAAGTATAAAATTGGGTAGATACCATTATACCTTTTTCAGTTATTGTCGCAAATTTCAACAGCTGAAGTTCTAATCTGTCTCGCCTTAAGAGGATCAATCCAATCTTTTGTTCGTATTCTCTATTCCCCATGAGGTCAAGACATACAAGCGAACTCCTATGTTGACTTAGCATCGAGGGTGGTAGATATTTTCTCCGTACATGTTCCAATTCGACACACTGCACAGTGGACAAAGGCGCGCTCCTTCTTCGTTGACAGTTTGTAGTATGTGAATGTACGTAAGCCGACTGAAAATAACACTGTATTAATTCTAAAATATAAGTCTCTCAAAATATTGTTTTCAGACGCTAAATAACCTAAGATGTTGATAAAGCGTCGTAAAATAATCTACTAAAAATATTGTTCACTTCCGAAATTATGTTATTGCGAATTTCTATCTGTATAATCATTTTGCAATTGTAGTATGTTATGCATTGTGGAAATAACAATCTCTTAATTTCTAAAATACCGTTAAGCCTATACATCTCTCAGAATATTAGTCTTTATGCTAAAAATGACTTATTGCAAGTTTATATTGTATCTGTATTCTGTGTATAAAATAAGAATTAATATAATATATTCTGAAGTTGTGAGGTATAGTTTTCCAAGTCATATTAAAAAAAAGAAACTGGGTATGATATAAGTGGGTGCACAGCGGTCAAGGGGTAAAAAATCTTCCAAAATAAATAAATAAAATTATATATGTAGGCCTACATATTGATTGATTTGATGCTGAAACTGATCAGAAAAAGGAAAAGGTTTTTTTTTTGTCACAGAAAGAGCAAACAAATTGAAGTGGAAGTGGGGAGGCCACATCGCGCTGATGAAAGACGAAAGATGGACATACAGAGCTACCATGTGGGACCCGCGCACAGGAGACCGGCACAGAGGCAGACCAAGGAAGAGGTGGGCAGACTTCTACACAACACAAGCAGGCCAGCAATGGTCCAGAATAGCAAGAAGCAGGGGAACATGGAGAACAATTGGAAGTCGACTACAAACGAAGACAATGCCAGCCACAAACAACATCCCAAGTTGACTCAGTGAAAGTGCAGTCAATATAATAAAAGTGTTAGTGAAATCAAATTAATCAAAGTGACAGCGAAATCAACTCCAACCAGACAAAGAAACACTAGACACAACCTAACGCGGAGTAGCTCACCGCGTTAGTGAAACAGAGCTACCCTCTAGCAGGAGGCCTTTGCCCTTCAAGGGACACATTAGGCTATTATTATTATTATTATTATTATTATTATTATTATCATATTTTCTTTGGGTTTTACTTTGTTCATTGTTTGATTTTTCTATTATTTTATTTGTATTTCTGGCGGTGTGGAAGAGAAGGCCTAATGGCCGTAACTACACAGGAATAAGTAAATAAATAAAAACAAATAAATAGGATGAATTAAAAAAAACACTAAACGACAGGCACATGATGACATGTTTTCTTTTCGGTTCCTGATTGAGTTAACGCTGGCAGGCATTTGGCTAAGGAGTTCATCAATTCATGTAAGTAACGTTAAGTAAAGATTAATCTTACCTTAATAAAGACAATTCGTTTTGGTTGTCTATAGTTAGGTTTCCAAGATTTCCGAAAATGTAATAACCAGTTCCGCCCCTGAGCACGAGTTCTACTCTTTCAGGGGCGAGCTAAAGTTTTTCTGTATATATTATATTTTATGTTCCAATTATTAGCAAAATAATAAATAAATTAATTAATTAAAAATAGAAGGGGAAAGGAAAACCCTTGCAGCGCTGGGTGTTTTCAACTAGTAGATAATAATATGAAGTTAATGAAATAGTACCGGTAGCTATAATTTAAAGATATTTTACAAGAGTTCTATTCTGTAATACTCTAATATAACAGGGTTTTTATTGGTTATAAAACATGTAATAATCATTTCTTTCTAAAAAGTAGTTTGAAAGTGATTTTTGTAAATAATTTTGTCTCTGATTTTTGCCATTTTTTCGGATCATTATACATTGTTCGGAGTCTTTCTTCATAAATATTCTTGATACTGTGAAAAAGCAACGAAAAAATATCGTTCAGAGTTGGCCATCAAGGCCGAGTCTCACAGTGAGGAGCTATGTGATTGATGAAGGGGTGGGGGAGTCGCGGAGGTAGGGGGGAGTTGTGGTCAAGGAGAGGGAGTTGGGGTCAGGGAGGGGGAATTGGGGGTAGGGATTTTTTTTGGAATTTTGAAGGGAAGAGTCGCAATGGGGAGCAGGGGGGAGTCGTGGAGGGAGTGTTTACGTAAGGGAAGAGTCGAAATGGGGAGTAGGGGGGGGGAGTCGTGGAGGGAGTGTTTACGTAAGGGAAGAGTCGAAATGGGGAGTAGGGGGGGGTCGTGGAGGGAGTGTTTACGTAAGGGAAGAATCGAAATGGGGTGTAGGGGGGGGAGTCGTTGAGGGAGTGTTTACGTAAGGGAAGAGTCGAAATGGTGAGTAGGGGGGGGGGAGTCGTGGAGGGAGTGTTTACGTTTTGACACCACTAGGCTCACATACGAGACTCCTCTGACAATAGTTACACATTATATAGTAATGTTAGGCAACGCGTAGCATACGCAAGAGATAAAAATTATACAAGTGTTGCAAATTTTTGTTTTATGTACAATATACTTTTTTCATAGGGTTACGTAGCTTATATATTTCTCTACCAAATGTTACCAACTTCAGTGATCTAACCATATAATCAAACATGGGGAACGGTAACGGTCATACCATGTTGACAATACCAGTTCTCGTCCAATCATCGAAGTCACACAACATTCGGCGTGGTCAGTACTTGAATGGGTGACCGCCTGGGAACACCATGTCCCGTTGGCGTACTTTTTAACCCGAATCACGTAAGTGAAGTGGATAGGCATTGCGCGCGCGCGCGCGCGCACACACACACACACACATACTTCCACAATAGCCGAACAAATGGCGCCAATTCTATTGTGTTTACGGTTCATCTATGGAATCGCGCGCTTAGGCCAGGAATACACGGACGCGCTGCGGCAGTAACGCGGCATTACATGTAATGCGCGGAGTAAATTGTGCAATCTCGAACAAGCGGTGCGCACGATACGAACCATCTGCTCCGCGCAAGCCTCGAACACCTTTCTAGTTCCATTCTATCTCGCACGATGCACGACCATGGAAAATGAGGAAGCTTTGCTAACTGCTATTTGCGTTTTGGTAGTATTATTATACGGTACATTTTCAACAGAAAGAAACGTAGGACTACTCGGATGATATCCACCAATTCTGGAGAATTATTGATGAAAATCGGACAAAACTTAAAAAAATCAGCCACCAACATGCGAGAACCAATCTCAAGTAAAGAGAGGACAATATTTATTGTACTAAACTCAATTTATCCTAGAAGAATATTATTGTGTAATTAACAAAGTATGTAAAGTACTATTTTTGGTTGGTTGTATATGTCAGTATTCCAGTTTAGCAGTGACTTTACGATTCTTGGTGACAGGGGATTCGTTTACAAGCCTTCAGTACCTTTTTCAAATTTCAAAATAGGCTATTGGAGAAATAATCCCAGAAGTTTGTCCAGCAATTGTCATCACATTAAAGGAAAATATCAAGATGAATTAAATCATAGTACCAATATAATGTGCTTCTTTAATGGGGATATTTTAATTACAATACAAATAATGAAATTTTGAGAGAATTGCAATTAAAACATTCGAAATATCACACCAAGAAAGTCAATAATATTTCGAAGTCGCTTTGTAATAAAGAAACACGTACAATAAAACTAGAAACATTTTCTTGTTTCGAGTAATCAAAATTTTATTGCCAAATTATATTTTTATTTTAAGTGTACAGTCAAAACAAGTATTTTAAATCAGCGAAAGAAAATTATTTTAAAATAAAACATAGAAATGCAAAATATGTACAACAAATATTACAAAAATTGTTATTCAATTCATTAAAAATAATAATAAGAAAAAAAGCAGACGATATTAAAGTGCTGGTTTTGACTATCGTAGTAGCTTATGTGATGAACATTCTGAGGACGGAGTTTTGGTTGGATGATGTTGAAGAGAGCCAAGAGAGTTTGATTCAAATTCTGAAGTGACAGAGTGTAGTGTAGTAAGAATGCAATTGGAGATTTTGTCATTCAAAGGTCGACTTAAGAAGACTCTTGAGGCGGAGGACGTTGCGGTGGTTCGGGAGCTTAACCATAGGAAGTTGAGGGAGTAATTGGTTGAGTAGGTTGTCTAGAATATCCCATTTGGGAAGAAGATATCAAATGAAGGTTCAAATGAATGAAAACGTTGTTGTCCATAGTAAGTTGGCATTTCAAAGAAGTTTCGTTTTACTTTCTTCTGAATGTCATAAATAGCTTGCTGAATCCCTTTCCTAGTAGGGTGTAGTCGCACGATATGCTATCATTTTCGATGAAAGGAAAGCACAAAATGATTTTACTTCACATTGTTTAATAGTGATCTTTAACCCCCCAGTAGCCATCGGCGTGGTTCAGGCGGTAGCGCGTTTGCCTGCTGATCCGGAATTACGCTCAAGCATGGGTTCGATTCCCGCTTGGGCTGATTACCTGATTGTTTCTCCGAGGTTTTCCTCAGTCGTAATACGAATGTCAGGTAATCTGTGGCGAATCCTCGGCCTCATTTCGTCAATTGCCAAGTCGCTATCACAAATTCCATCAACGCTAAATAACCTAGTAGTTGATAGAGCGTCGTAAAACAACCAATTAAAAAAATTAACGTCCCAGCAGTGGCTTGCATAATTCCAACGGCGGTTGCCAGTAATTCTGTACCTATCATCCTGCTTTTTCGTTCGTCTTAAAAGTGAATGTGGGTATGTATGTAGGTATGTGTGTATGTTCTCTATACAAATATACACGCTTTGACCGATATGTCCCAAAGTTTGCACATTTAACCTTCATAACCAGGAGAAAAGCATAGACCACATTAAAATTGTGCAAATGGACGTTAAATTAATTAAAATATAAAAAATATAAATAAACTAGTGGCTTATGCAGCAAATGCTGCAAACTAAATTCATTAGACGTTCAAATAAAAATTTTGCACATTTATTTTCAATGAAGAAAACCAGATATTTTGAAAGTTATTTGCTTCCATAATAATGAATCCCTTTGAATGTTTTTTTTTATGCCAAATACTTTTTCTTGAACCTATCCATCTTCAGTTTTTGAGTTTCAACGCGAAAACGCAAGTAACAATGTCAAGAAGATCAGTAGGGGCCGTATTCATAGACATTTTTAGCGCGGGCTTCCGGTGGATGATCAGCATTTTTCGTATTCATAAACCAGTGTTAGCGATAGGATATGATTTGAATTTTGTACTAGTAACCAGTGGATAGCCGGGGCTAGCTTAGTACGCTCGTAGCGCTTGCTGCGAAATGTCTATGAATAGCACCCTAGGTTTTTAATGTGGGAGTAAAGCAATAACTATTTCAGATATTGTGGATTGTAGGTGGAAGTTAAAAAAAAGTCAGGTTTCCTATGCTTTCGAACAATAGTCATAGCATCTTGGTATAGCTGCTGCAAGTAGACCTTGAAATGTAGAGGATAAAATCATTTTATCCTACTAAGAGATCTTGCTGAAATGACCGGGAGACCACGAAGTTTTGTAGGCCTCTTATTTTATCAGTAAGTAATACCTTTTGGTTTTTCCTTAGGAACTGTAATTTTTGCGCCCTCTCGAGCCAATACTGAAGAGAATGACGCATATAAATATCTACACCACATTGCCATTAAGTATATGGAAAAGACCCAACCCTACTTGATTAATAACTATAAAAATATTTCATTTTTAATAACAATATTAGGCCTATTATCTTACGTAAGTTTATATATAGTCGCCACTCAGTAAATTATAGAAATGAAGATCTAATTTAAGATATTCTCTACATCTACTTACATAACCCCAAACGTTTCACTTTCATATCATCAATATAGCATTAATATGTACAATTAATGAAAAATAGTCACATCACGGCATTAACTATAATAATATTTCATTTCTAATGATAATAATGTCATCAAACCACCTCAAGTTTTGTAGATTTTAATATGCAATACACAGCTGTACTCAGAAAATTACACAACACAGAATCAAATCTGTAAATTATTTTTAGTAAGTTAGTTTTTAATAACCAAGTGAATTTGAGCTCTATGTCAGCAATCCTGCAGGCCATGGCCTTCGTGGAATAGCCTATTGTTTATTGTAGTGTGTGTTTTGTTTTATTCTGAAATGCATTTAATTGTCAAAACTGACGACAGATGGATTTTGGAAAATAGGAAAATTATGTAGGAAAACTAAAGCTTCACTGAAAGTTACTATTTTCTGAAAATCCTTGGATGTCACGCTTCAAAATGACGGGTCATCCATTAAAATCCGTTCAGCCGTTTTCCCGTAATTTCCATTACCAGATCAAATTACATATAGTATATTAATAGATAGATCAAATATTCATGTATCATATTAAAATGAAAAATCTTCTACAGTCAATTATTGTTCTTTATTATTGTCTGTTGTTTTCAACATCGACTTTCACGAGGCCATGGAAATTATAACACGAAATTAAATTACATTGTTGATACATCATGAAGGCTAAAATCTAGAAGATAATTGAGGCGTTCAGAAGTCAACATGATTAACTCCTTTTCCAAAGATTTTGAGATATTCAAGGTTAAAGTTGAATACACACAATTGATTCTGTGTTGTAGTCAAGAAGAATATTGCATTCTGTGGGCTTTTTACTGAACTATGGAGTTAATCACTTTGGCCACTGAAAATATGGTCAATTTAAGACACTGCCAACTTGGAAACTCTGAAATAACCAAAAGTGGAGTTAATCATGTTGACTTCTGAACGCCTCAATTAATACAATAAGACGTATATTTACACAGTCCAGGACCGTTTTGTGAATTTCTCGATGCAGTTGTACATAGTGAGCAGGTTGTGTTTATCCAACTGAATTTTTTTAAATCACAAGGATTGCTATCACATAATTGAATACTTAATTTTGAATCATCAATTATAGTACTATTGCGAAAAATATTGACCCACCAAAATTATGCAATGGATTGAGAATTAATGAGAAAAAAAACTCATGAAAAACGTAATAGAAGTGACAATATTAACTGTCAAAACGAAAGAAGATGTTTTTATCCCATGTATTCCTATGATACCCACTAAAATGCCTTTCGATTATAAGCAACTGCAATTTCAGTGCGACTAGCATTTGTAATGGTCATCTATTAGAATGAAGCTCAAGGACATTCGCTCAAAGTAACAAACATTAACTAAAAAACTGCGTGTTTTTCACATTCTCAACTATATTTTATACAAAGGAGTGAAAAAAAAAATTACACAAAAAAAGCACTTCAATGATACTTTTGTCATGTTGCTATTGTAGTATGTGACTGTACGTAAGTCCACTGAAAATAACACTGTATTAATTCTAAAATATACGTATGCTATTGTTATTCATGTCCGAAAATTTATTACTGCGAATTTCTATCAGTATAATCACGTTGCCAATGTAGTATGTTATGCGTTGTGGAAAGAACAATCTCTTAATTTCTAAAATACTGGCATACCGCTCTCAGAATATTAGTCTTTACGTATGTTAAAAAGTGACTTATTGTGAGTTTATATTGTATCTGTATTATGTGTATAAAAATAATATAGTTAATAGTCTATGTTCTGAATTTGTGACATACAATTTCTCAAGTCATAATTAAAAAAAATACTGGGTATTATATAAGCGGGCGTACAGCGATCAAGGGGTAAAAAAATCTTCCAATATAAATTAAATTATATATGTATATATTCATTCTTTGGTACGACCGATACAGAGAGAAATTTTGGCTCACGATGGCACCCACGGGTTCATACTGGGAACAAGGGAATTCCCTGTTCATTGAAGTTAGCCTACGTGAAATGCATGTCAGCACAGCATAGATCTATGTACAGATCTTATAATTACTTATCTCTGCTTCTGTGCAACGTCACATTTGCGGTGAGGAGGAAAGGAGACGGCAGAAAGGTTGTAATGATTTTTAACACGCTGACTCCCACGACTAAGATAAGCCATTTCAAATTTGACAATCACTGACCGGCAGAGATAAAATATAAGATATGTAGAACATTGAGTTAACGTTAAGTGGGCGTATAGGGACCGAGGAGTGTGTTTTTGTTTTGCTGAAATTCAAGGCAATGCTGGAGGTGTGCTGCTGACAAGAAAGATTGGGCGAGAGCTGTAAGAGAGGCCAGGATCCTTCCTGGACTGTAGCACCAGAAGAATGGAGAATGAAAATCAAAGGAATGCTAACTCATTTAAAGTTTGTGTGGCTGTAGCCTTTATATATTTTCGTTTGGTTTTATTTTATTTATAGTTTGATTTTTCTATTTTATTTGTATTTCTGGTGATGTAGAAGAGAAGGTCTGACGGCCTTAACTACGCCACAATAAATAAATAAATAAATAAATAAATAAATAAATAAACACACACATATATACATACAAATTAAAAAAACATTTGAACGTATGACACGTGACGAAATGTTTTCTTTCGCTGCCTGACCTACAGTTGTTTTAAATTGAGTTAATCCTTTCCGGCATTTGGCTAAGAAGTTCCTTAATTCATGTAAATGATACTATATAAAGATTTCAACTTTATGGACGTGGAAATCTTAGTAAAGACAATTCGTTTTGGTTGTGTATAGTTTAGATTCTGATATTTCCGAAAAGGCTTGGAAAAAAAAAAAAGACAACCCGGGCAACGCCGGATGCTTTCAGCTAGTACATTATAATAAAGCTGCACTCCTGTCGACATGTGATCGCACCTACAGGTAAAAATATGCAGCACAGTAAAACACTGAATCTGTAGATTTTTTCCCCAAGTTTTTTGTTCCCCAGGTTTAAGCGAATGTCGGAATCCTTCGGCGAATCCTCGGATTCATCTCGCCAAATACCTTTTCACTATCACTAATGCCATCGACGCTAGATAACCTCGTATTTGATACAGTGTCGTATCTGTTAACCGATTAATAGTCTGTATATGTATCTATGTACTCATGCACAAAACTGTTACGTTTACCTGCATCATGTAAGGGTGAATTTGACATTAATAATAATCTAGCTGCAGTCCCGCGCCGTGGCGTCGCGGTCTAAGGCATCCCGCCTAGGACTCGCGTTACGGAATGCGCGCTGGTTTGAGTCCTCATGGGAGAAGAAATTTTCTCATGAAATTTCAGCCAGTGTATGGGACCGGTGCCCACCCAGTATCGTGATGCACTTGGGGAGCTACGATAGGTAGCGAAATCCGGTTGCGAATACCAGCTATAACGGCTGGTGGGGATCATCGTGCTAACCACACGATACCTCCATTCTGGTTGGATGATCGTCCACCTCTGCTTCGGCATGTGGACGTGAGGCCAGCAGCTGGCTGGTCGGTCTAGGCCCTTCACGGGCTGTAGCGCCACGGATTAAATAATCTAGCTGCGGATTTTTAGGCACTAAAAACAGTTGAAATACGCAGGCAAAATAGGCGTTCAAAATTCTAAAATAGGCATTTAAAAAGACACGAACAATTTCTAATTCTTAATGGCTAACACGACCATAGCGTAGCATTATACACTAGTTTCTATGGGAATGTCATTATGGCAGTGAATAACTAAATATTCGTCCAAATTTTGTAATGAGAACTGATGTCTATTGTCTGTAAGAATGTTCTTAAATTGGGAGAAACTCCCACTTCACATGAAGTGATGGGGCAATACGTCAGGGATCCAATCTCAGCTGGGGACCAAACCAGTGGGAACGCAGTAATGTCAGTGTATTTTCCAATCAGTGCTTCTGATGACTTTTTCTTTGGCATATCTCCACGCTATACTTCAGTATACTTCACGTATTACGGCAGAAATATCAACTCCATACTTAATTCACAAACTCACAAAACGGATACACAGTTTAAAACAACTACCCTGGTCAACTACCATAATGATTCATGCCGCTTTCGAAATACATTTTTTTCTTATTGGTTGATTTAAAATTATTCGATTTCTCCGCACTCTGGTGGTAGTAAAACGTAACACACAGAATTATCGATAGTTATATATCACTTCCCTCTGCTGGATAAAAATGAAACAAATTACAGATTCAAAAAATATCGATAGGATGGTCAGTAAATTGAAGCATAATATATAATACGCATAGGTATTTAGGCAGTTTTGAGGCATTTATAAGGAAATAGGCATTTACTAGTGAAATAGGCAATTATAGGCACCATAGAATTCGCATATAATACTCACAATGTCTTAAAATGGATATGTAACCTAAAATCTTCCGCCTTCAGGTTAAGGATTAAAATAGGCATATAGGCATAAATCCGCAGCTTAGTAATAATATTGACAAAGAAAATCATATGTCCAAAGTTAATGAATATTGAATTTCTGTGAAGTACATAAAATAAGTTTTACGAAATAATCACGGTATTCAGCGATCTACATATTATAGTATTTAGAACAGAACTTTGACGTTGTTTATAGGCAGGTGGGACACGAAGAGTGACAAGTTATGGAATTACAATATGAAGTCATACCGAAATATTTATAGAAATAAACTCGTAGACTATTATAACCAGGGAAAGGATTTATATGTAAATACATATTTACTTATAAAGCTAATATAATTTATATTTTGCATTATCTTTATGTTTCACAATGTGTAGGGTTGAAAAATCCTACTTTTATTTTCCATATTTTTCCATATTTTAGAGTTTAGTACATATTTTCGTTAATTTCCATATATTTTCCATATTTCATATAAAACAGTCCATATTATATTAGGTTTAACAATAAAACAAAACAAAATTCCATTAACTTTTAAAAATACATTTCAACAATAGAGATTTAAACACATGTTCAGTAATCCCTTTAACATCAGAGTTATTTGAAAATTAGCAGTCCTATCAACAATGGGAAAGTAAGTTACAAAACTGTATTAATTTAATTTAAAATTTTTAACAGACTTCAGTTGTGCAGCTCAACAGTTAAATGCCAGTCAGAGTACACATAGGTTCAGTTTTGTAAATCATACTATAAAGACGGTAAATATGCCAAAAGTACGTCATTCAGTCAATTTAAAATCAAAACTAACAAGTTACATTTCAGAATTTAAAGAAGATGGTTTATCAACTGACAATAAAATATTATTTTGTAATTTGTGTCAGTGTGCAGTATCATCTACACAAAAGTTCCTGGTGCAACAACACATTACAACTAGTAAACATCAGGCCAACAAACAACTAAATTCCAAGCAGAGACAATTGTTTTTAACACAACCAACAACATCGAATGTAAGATCTGAGTTTAACATCGACCTGTGCCGTTCTCTCATCTCTGCTGATATTCCTCTCTACAAACTAAAGAATAAGGTCTTCAGGGAATTCCTTGAAAAATATACTCAACATACAATCCCGGATGAGTCAACACTTAGGAAGACGTATGCTCCATCCATCTACGATGAGACAATACAGAAGATAAGAGATGAAATTAAAGATAGTTCAATTTGGGTTTCCATTGATGAGACTCCCGACAAAGAAGGTAGACTTGTTGGTAATGTAGTTATCGGTTTGTTAAGTGAACAATATTCTGAACGAATTCTTTTACATTGTGATGTTCTAGAAAAGTGCAATAACAAAACTATAGTTAAACTGTTCAACGAAGCTATGGGTATCCTGTGGCCAAAGGGTATTATGTACGATAATGTGTTATTCTTTATTAGTGATGCTGCCCCTTATATGGTCAAAGCTGGACAAGCATTATCTGTTGTATATCCTAAATTGACTCATTTTACTTGTGTGGCGCATGCATTTCATCGTGTGGCAGAAATGGTCAGAGACAATTTCCCTAAAGTAGATTTGTTGATTTCATCAGTGAAAAAAGTATTTCTCAAAGCTCCCAGTAGAGTTAACGTGTTGAAAGAAATGTACCCTGAAATTCCATTGCCACCAAAGCCAATTTTAACTAGATGGGGTACATGGCTAGAAGCAGTTGAATATTATGCCGAACATATAGACTCTATTAACAATGTTCTCCTTGCATTGGACTCTGAAGATGCAGTCTCAATTGATACTGCGAAAACAGTTACCTGTGACATAAGTGTGAAGAATGACTTAGCTCACATTCAGCATACATTTTCATGCATCATAAAAACGCTCAAAAGTCTCCAAAATAGGCACCTTTCACTATCTGAAAGTTTTGAAATTATAAATAGTACTGTGGAACAACTGAATCGTGGTAGAGGTAAAGTTGCAGATGCAGTAAGAGCTAAGGTGGACACTGTACTTTCAAAAAACCCTGGATATGAAGAACTACAAAAGGTTGTTGCTGTGATGAGTGGTGAATCAACAGTGAAGATTAACTTGGACTTATCCCCAGCAGACATTGTGAAATTGAATTATGTACCAGTTACTTCTTGTGACGTCGAACGCTCTTTTAGTCAGTATAAATCTATCCTCAGAGACAATAGAAGAAGATTCACTTTTCAGCACTTGAAAGAAATGTTTGTAACCTATTGTTATGGTAACAGACAATAAAAATTGTGTTTTGTTGAAACTACATTGGAAGATAAGGTACGTCCATTATATTTTTTGTTTAGTTTGATTAAAATGTACCAATATTTAACGTACATAGTCATTTTTTTATAATTTTAAGTCCATATTTAATTCCATATTTTGGTAAAAATCCATATTTAATTCCATATTTTGGTAAAAATAACTACATATATATTTACATATTTCATATATTTTTAGTCCATATAAATCCGTTCCCTGAATTTATAACCATTAAATCTGCTTAACATCCTATTGAAAATCACAACAAAATTAATTCACCAAAAACTGTCAAAACGTATTTGTCTCCAGGATGAACAACAAGGATTTCGGCTCGGTAGATCTTGCACTGATGCTATTTTTATAGTAAAACAGGTTATAGAAAAAGCTATTGAGTATAATAAACTTGCCTTTTTATGTTTTATAGATCTTGAGAAGGCTTTCGACAGATTGGAATTTAAAGATGTTTTAAATATTTTAGAAGAGCATAATGTACCGAATGGACTGATTTTATTGATTAACGGTATTTTACATGTAATTTTAATTGAATAAAAGTTGAGGGAATAATATCTGAAAAGATACCAGTTAAAAGAGGGGTTGGGCAAGGGGACTCTCTTAGTCCATTACTTTAATTTGGTAAGAATGAGATTATAAAGGAAATTAAATTTAAGAATGGATACAAAATGGGAAATAAAGATTTTTATATCTTGTGCTATGCTGACGATGTTGTTCTGATGGCAAATACGGAAGATGATCTACAAAGATTACTGAATGGATTCTGTCTAGCTTGTATAAAGTATAATATGAAAATATCGTTAACAAAAACAAAAACAATGACCATAAGCAAATTCCCCCTAAGATGTAAACTGGAACTAGAGAGAACAATAATAGAACAGGTAATGTCAATAAAATACCTGGGTGTTGAGAGAACTGCTTGGGGGGGGGGGGCATTGCAAAATAAAGATATGCACTAAGCAAATAAAGAGCAAGTATTGCAGGATGCCTGAATGATGTTATATGGAACAACAAATACTTAAATAAAGCAACCAAGGTAAGAATCTATAAAGCTGTATTCGCCCAATATCAATCTATGCCTGTGAAGTACGAGCGGATACTTAAAAAACTAAAAGGATTTTGGAAACAAATGAAATGAGTGTATTAAGGAAAATTATGCAGAAAACAAGAAGAGGTAAAGTAAGAAGTGAAGAAATTAGAACGCAGCTAAACATCCAAGCAATAGGTGATTGGGTAAATAGAAGAAGAAAGGGATGGAACCATCACGTATCTCGCATGACACCAGACAGAACTGTACGCATCAGAGTGCTGCATTGGAGTTAAATCGCTCGCTTGAAGTCGGTCGAATGTCGCACCCTCGAATGAGATAAGATCGGTCGTGATACGCTCGTAATAAATAGAAGCACAGTACAAGGTCATCTCACCGACATGTCTTATCTTGTGTGGAAGGCGACAGATAAGATGCACACATGTTTTGCTCACACAGTAAAAAATAAGGCTTTATTTTCTGCGTTTATGACAAACGTCTAATAGAACGTACCAAAACAGTAACATGAAGTTATAAATAAAATAATATGAAACACTTCGATATATAGTTATTGTTGCTAATTAATAATTATTCAATATTTGATTTACCACATATATAATATGATAGGTCCATACATAGTGTTCCGCCTATATACTACGACAATGCAGAAACGTTTTACAAAATATTAGTAGAGAGATAACGTCACAGAAAATATAATAAAACGAATAATCATGCTGCTCAACTGCTACAGACGCAAAGATTCTTACACAAATTATTAAAAGATTTTTATTATTACTAGAAAACTTGATACGGTTCTTGCATTATTGTGACTGTGTTCTCCGTTTATAATAATTACATTACATCCAATAACATCTATCAGATGTGGCAAAAATAAAATCACTCCTGTGTGGGGAGAAAAAAAAAACATTTACCTACAACATCTATACTACATTTTAAAGCAAGTTTTGTAGTTGTACTATGGAGAGGTTAGTTAAACACTGCAAAGTTTTGAAATGATAAACATCTATGATGTTACTACACAGTTCATCACTGTAACAAGAAAGAATGTGTAACGCTCGGCTTATACCGTTCAAGGATTTATCGCTCGCGACAATTTTACCCATCATGCATGTGCGCTATCTATCGGATTATGCTGTGAACTACTTGGCGCTCGAGCGAAAACGTCCGATGCAGACCTCTGGTACGCATAGCAAGGGATAATCTATCAGCAGATGGAAAGAGGTCGCCTGGAAGACCAAAGAAAAGTTGGAAAGACTCCTAATATCTGGAAAGAACAGGCCGTAGGCCTATACAGTGAGTAGTGGAAGAAGAAGAATATTATAGAAGACAGAAATTAAAATACCGTCAAAGAATGGATTCAAGTACAGTATACAATAGTGCAAGATTTCGTGTTTCTTGACAAAACAATGTAATATTGTACTCGTATGTGTAGCGAGTGCCTGAGGTCGTATTGAGTGACAAGTTTCATTCTTCCTAGGCATTTTAGTTTGGGTGCAGACTCGTAAACACTGTATCCCAGATCTCACATTTGCAGTTTATGACCTTTCACTCAGAAATTTGTACAAACCGCAAGGAAGTACTGACCGACTAAAGTTGGCTTTTGAAGAATTTCCGTGGTTGCTTGATAACAGAGTGCGTTCAATGAAGCGGCTGATGGGAGTTAATAACCGAACGGTCACTCCAGTACTAGAAAACCATTGGAATGTAATGTATGCGGTTTGTATCATAGCTAAGATATAGGAGTTCACAAAAAAAAAAATAATAGCTACCAATGACACCTATTAACTGTGCCTGCTTAACATTGTGTTAGTAGGGAAGTTATGGTAACGTTACGGTCTATGGACAACAGCGCGGATGTTTGAGATGTTGAAAATCACTTCAGAATATGTACTAAAAATTCTGTTGTTCTTCTCTTGTCCTTTATTACGGCCCTCATTTACGAAGGCTCAAAGTGGGACAAAGCAGACTTTTGGAAAGTGGTCAGAAATAGAAAAACTAAAGTCACCATTTCAGTGAGAAACCAATGTAGAACTATTCTATAATAATCTGGCTATTGAACTGTACAAATATTATTTTCAAAATCATTTCCGGAAAACTATGTTAGCATCGTAAATTTACGGAATGTTCATTGCCAGTCTACTTCAGAATTTGTGCGCTCGGTTTGAGTAGTTGTGGTTTGTCTAATGTACTATCGTCTGTTTCAGCATCCTCTTGATACAAACACAGAGGTATGCTTAATTTCAATAATTTCAAGGAAAAATTGTTCCGGAGCCGGGTATCGACCCCGGGACCCTTCGCTTAGCGCGCGAATGCTCTACCGACTGAGCTACCCCAGGAACTGTACACGACACCGTCACAATTTTTCCTTTTATATTCACACAACTCAAATGAGCTGACAAGACGCCAGAACTCAACTATGAGTGCACATAATACTGTGTGACTTAATTTGTCACACATTTTTCACAAATTAAGTCACACAGTATTGTGTGCACTCATAGTTGAGTTCTGGCGTCTTGTCAGCTCATTTGAGTTGTGTGGGTATAAAGAAAAAATGGTGACGGTGTCGTGTATAGTTCCTGGGGTAGCTCAGTCGGTAGAGTGTTCGCGCGCTAAGCGAAGGGTCCCGGGATCGATACCCGGCTCCGGAACAATTTTTCCTTGAAATTATTCAAACCTGCTTTACAGGGAGCTACTACCTGAAAGCCAGATTTGTACAGAGGTATGCTGTGTGATACATAGTGACAAACGACTGCATTCTGTTTCCTCAGTTGTTTCTTGCCCAAGAGCTCACAGTAGAAGATAAGTATGCTGCTGTTACAGTGATGGTAAACATTTCCTAATTTCTCAGAAGAGATTAATTTTTGGACCCATGTTTATAGAACTTTTATTTCTTGTTTTAATGCATACTACCTCCTCTCTAAATATTGGAACCTTTTTGAGAACACTCTGTATATTTAGGTCTGTCATACGTAATTTATCACATACCGGTAATACTTCATATTATTTCGTAATCATATATTACATATCATTAGGGCTCGGAAGTTGAAGACCTATTAATTGCCTAAAAATACCTTTAATAAGATCTAAAGATATCCTAAAAAGAACTTAAAGACTGGAAAAAGAGACGTAAAAAGGTGATCCAAATTAATTAACCATTTCAGTTTTAATTACATATTTAATGAATATAATGTTTCACTGTATGCAGCATACAGTGCGAAAAAGCTATGTGAATGTAATGTGTCTTCTTTCAGACATTACATATATTTTTTAGATTAACATAATTTGAAGAAAGAATTCTGTGTTTGTTAAAAAAAAGTACCTGTAGAATTTAGAATGAACGATTTTTGCCACCTAGAATGAATTCAGCGAACCCGGAATGGACATTCTGGAGAAAGAAATTGAAATTAGTATAAATAGAATCATATTAAATTTGGCTTAACCACACTAAAGTTACAGAAATTGGATTTTGGAAACCTTACCTCATTTAGCATTGCAGTATATGACAGTAATCATCTCCAGGTTCTTAGGTGTTGTAAAGGATCATCGGTTTTCTGACAGCACGTTGCGAAAGATCAAGAAACTTCCCTCCACACCAACGTATGTCATTGGTGCATATTTGAAGCAAGTACGATTTCGTGCTGGATTCTTGAATTGTAAAAATGGCAGTAAAAATGTAGTCCAAAGAAGCTGAAGTTACAAAAGAAAAGCCATTAAGACCTAAAAAAAAAGCTAAAAGAGGACCATTAAGTCAAAAAACGCCCAAAAAGGCGAAAAGGGACAAATAAAATCCAACATTTTCTGGCCTATAATGATCCAAAATGAACATAACACTCGAAACAAAAAGTATTTTTCCTCAACTTCCGAGCCCTCCATATAACATATCGTATGGTATAACTTTATGTATCATAATTAGGGACCGGATGTTTATGTAATTACATATTATATTCCTTTCAACCTAACCGTTTATAAAGAACAAATCTTTGCGAATCTTGTAATTACCATTAATATATTAAAATTTGATACTACATATATTTACATATTTACCCCACATTACATATTATGGCTTGGTATTACATAAAACTACATATTTAGGGGTTTTATTCATTTTTACTTCTCTAAAAGGAAAAAAAAAAAAAAAAAAAACTTCTGCTGGGGAAGTTTACAATTTGAAATACACAGATTTAAAAAGTCTTTTTATCTACCCAAGAAAGGATATATTTCGGGACGAAATATAACATTCTTAGTTCCAGGAAGTAATAGAGGCACTCACCCCATACCACCCACTGTAAATATGAGTGAACAAAAGGCAGCCTTTCTCATACAATTACCTTGTATTGTAAAAATCGCTCAGAAAGTAGCGTTACCTTCATGCGGTGGAGTGGGACGAGGACGACATGATTTGTCTCGAATTATAATTGTTCTGCACACATCTTAACAAGCCGTTCCCATGCAATTTGCAACCTTACTCACCCTCTTCCTAATCCTTCCAGGGGAAATCCGTGTCAAGTTTGGCATGAGCCGCAATAAAGTAGCCGACTTTTGAAAAGAAGCTGAAGTAAAGGAACAAACTAGAAAGGTGCTGAAAGATTAAAATAAATATCTTTTCAGGTTATTGCTTGACCTCTTTACTTTGAATTTAGTAGACCTATACGGAAATGGGATTTTCCGAGCAGTTAGAAAGTATGGTTCTCGGCTGGAATAATCCCACCCAATGAGATAGGAATGTCACTTTTCAAACAAGTTTGTAAATGCCTATAGATTTTAGTAGGTACTTTGTTTCGTAAGGGAGCAGCTAAAATGCATGTGTCCCACATCTCCACTTATTTTCTCCTAATCCAGTAAAGCGAAATATTGCTTGCAGTACTGTTGTGTCATTATTTCACTCAGTTCTCTAATTTTACTACTTACAGTATAAAGTGCAAGTGAGTTTATCTACTGCTTTTAAGTAACTAAAATGGCCCTTGTATCTTCAACCCTAACGACAAAAATAAAATTATGGATTGCGATGGACGAAGCTTTCACTACAGATGGAAAAATAGCAATGTGTCAAGTGTGGGGTAAAAAAAGTCGGATGCTCTGTGAAATCGCAACTAGAGAGTCTTACGTATCCTATACCTGCCAGATATTGACATTAAATATTTTCATTATTTTACATATTTTGGTACATATTCAGCTTATTTTTCTTACATAAATATGTACATATTTCACACCTTGATATTACATAAAAATCCGGTCCCTAATCATAATACAGTAGAACTTGGTTATAACGACATCCATGGGACCTTAAAAATTATGTTGTTATAAACGAGTGTCGTAGTAACCGAGATTCACATTATCAATCTAGGGAGGTGGATAATGAAAAATAACAAACTTAATTAGACTTATTTTAGATTTTGTATTGACTTTTAAGCATACAATGAACATAATAAAATACACGTAGGCCTACAATTATAAATACAGTATTCTATATTAAAACAGTTTGTTCAATACTCACCAAACTGCTTTACTTATAAGTGAAGTAATCAGTCATTCTACTCTGTTGTCTCGTACTTCCCCAATACACACTTTCTAGGGCTAAATTACGTTCTATGTTCATTATTTCAGTTGCAATTTCACTGCTCCCTCCCCTAGCTTCATAGAACATGTTCATAATTCTAATGACTTCTAAAGCGTTACTCACTTCTTTTAATGGCCATACTGCGTGCACTTAGTGACAACTTTCTGTCGAAACTGATCTAATACCGCATGAATTCGGGCAGGTTACAATGGAGTGGGGAATCCGCCTGCATTCCAGAGGTCTATGACAGAAGGAGACTGTAAAGAATTTGTCAGGATCAGATTTCAACAAAATATTTCTTAAAATACTTTGGTTCTTAGAAAATCTTATTCCAAACTAAGGTTGAAAATGACGTTATATGCGAGGTAGACGCATATGCGTTTGGCATATTAAGCAAGGTAGGAAAGTATATGTCTTATGAGGAATTAGTTGGGACCACAGAATATTTTACGTTATAGGCGAGGTGTCGCACAAAACGAGGTCGCTATAACCAAGTTCTACTGTATATGAGTTCAATGATGATTCACCATGAATAAACTCCTTACTTTAAGGAGGAAGCTGAATACGCTAAATAGAAAATATAATAAAAGTTAGATTTGGACACAGAATAGCGAAATTGGCAACGCTGCTTGGAGAGTTCGGCCGTGCGGAACTTCCTCCATGTGGATCCGCATAATAAAGCAATCACGCTCTTATTAATCAGCTCTGACTGCAGTGCTACCGAGTTTTAATTTATATACGCAACCTGTCTTCGCTCCCGCAATTTACTCCCGTTTATCAAGTGTACGTGAACAGGCGATGCACCGCCCAACAGCTCGATCAGCGAATACTGACTTCTTTTTCATGATTCTGACGGATAAACACGTTCTCTGAACCCCCGAATCACAGTTGAGTGATCTTGGTAGACCACCTGTTGTTCATTATTACACGGTAAACTTCTAAATCCTCCCAAAATGTGTTCCTTTTTACAGGCATTGTAACTCGCTTTATATTTGGATAAATTTTATTTCCTTCTCGAATATTACGAGGTGATTTTATTTATTTTTTTTTTTTCACGCTCAAGCCCGCTACTCTTTCAGTAATTTTCATCGCAAACACAGATCCTTCACCAAAATTAATAGGGGTGAATTGTTCGCTATTGATCCCACACTTTTCTGAACTTTTAGTAACCTTTACTATAATTATGTTTGTTATTATTTAATTGACATTTATGTACACAAAACTGAACTTTACGAAGCAGATCTCTATCACCAGCAGCTATTTAGACTGTCCCTGTAACCTCGGCTATTTCAAGCTTAATAAAGAAATAGCTGGGTTGTTGCGTGATGAAGATATACACAATCGAACAACTTATGTTCCTTGTTGATAAATATTGCCAAACGCTTTTTTAAATAAGTGCTAGAGTCCATTTCGAAATATTTTTGGTGGATTAAATGTTCCTTAAAAATGTAGTAAACATTTAGTAACAAAATTAGAGGCAACAGGAAGGTCAATCAATCAATATTCAGCACATGGAAAGGTTATACAGAAGGATTTGCAGACACCATGCCTGAAATATTAACGAGAGTATTCCGAGAGACTAATCTTCCATACTCCGCATCTCTAAGAGCTACCAGTGAAGCGTGGCTACGACCATATCGTGTGGTGTTGATTGAGAAATTGTTTCCGAGAGACTGAAAGAAACATTTTCAATTTCGTGTACGGTTACTAGAAATCCTGCGGTTTTGGACATATCTTGATTTACGGAGGAAGCATGGTTTCACTTGAGAAGGCACTTGAACTGTGAAAACACGTAAGTACGGAGAGGAGAAAATCAACATTGAAAAATAGGTGTATGGATGCCAGGTGTCGCAGGGATGTTATCGGTGAAGTTTGTGTTGTTTAATTTAACACTGTATAGACTGCTTCCAAATATTCAATGAATATGTAATTCATTTAACAGATGGTGAACATTCATTCATGCCGTAATAAAATTACCAAGATTATACACTAGTTACATAAATTACTACTGAAGTACTGTGCGGAAACAGTGAAAAATAATGTTTATGTAATAATGTTATTACGCATTAAGGAAACCAATTTTGCACCGTCACATCTATTGCGAATGCTTTTCTCATTGTCGTCACCACCGCCGCTACAACCACTGTCACTATTTTTTGAAGTCACTATCACTATCCAGTTTTGGCATATTTCTGCACGGTCCAATTGAAATTCTATTTCCACATTGGACATTTATACATTTTATAGCTTCCTCAATATGTGGTCAATACAGTAAGTACAAGTATGTGTATATAGTACAATATAACGACAAGCTACAGGAGATGTACCCAGTTCCTATGAGAAGAAGGTAGCACTTCTTTTCTTCCCTTTATGTAAGAGCATAGACCTATGTGTAATCGTTGTTGCACGATGATTTAACTGCGAAAGGGACTATTATGTATGTGTTTATGATTTCTAGATCTTCATCCGTCCGGTCACAATAGGCTATACAGAGTGTATCGAAAATGATGGGCAAAACTTCAGGTATGGATTCCTCATATGTAGAGAAGAAGAAAAAGGTTATCTCAAATTCTGAAATGCTTGGTTACCGCGTAATAGGGGTTACCAGTACACTAAAGTATGATTGTTTGTTGGAATTAATTTATTCATGATGCAGACTGTGCACATTTGCTTATAGGAACTGTTCAAGATGTCCTCTTTCTGCCTTAATACAGGCTGCAGCTCTTCGTCTCATTGGTATCCGGAAATTCTCCCAAATGCCTGTCATAGCTCGTATTGTCTGACAGCGTTCCGGAATTCGCTGACGAAGAGCTTCTACATCATTCACAGGGGTCGAATACACAAGCGCCTTCAAGTGCCCCCACAGGTAGAAGTCCAATTTGTTGAGATCTGGTGAGCGTGGGGACCAAGCAGTTGGTCCTCCTCGCCCTATCCATCGCCCAGGATAACATGCATCAAGATGTTTACGTACAAGGAGACTGAAATGTGGGGACATCATCAACACTTGTCGCGCATTTAATTTCAGCAAACAAAAGTTCTGAAGTGCACAGTGGTCCTCATTGTCATCGCTAATAACGCGACAACCAAGCATTTCCGGACCTATGTTGATATATATCCATTTTTATTCTCTACATATGAGCAATCCATACTCGAAGTTTTGCCCGCCAATTTCTATATATCCTGTAGATTTAAATTTCGGGGCGGGATAGAGGCCTTTAGTTTACATATTATTCATTTTTCTTCGGACGGACTGAACTTTGGTTTATTATTAGTGGCTGCAATATTCTTTATTATCACAGCCGGTTTTTATATGTTCCTGACTATAATATTTATGGTGAAAATATTTTAGGTTTTGCTCATTGTGCATACAGTTCCCTTTGTGATTCTTGCTCTTCATATAAAATATTTTTAATGTGTACGTGTTGTACTAAATTCATTTGCATTTCCATTGTTTTATGTTTTGATTTCATAAGGAATAAATTTTGAACGCTCGAATGGCCAAGAAATGTGTTTAATGAGCGTAAAACTGGTTAATTGCATAGAGGTAATGAGCCGAATGACCAACTGCATATTAACACAGAAATAAATTGCAAGTTATTAAGTATCGAAATTATATACCGAGAACATTTATGTATCCTAGGGTAAATTACTTATTTTGTGCAGAAGGGCTTCCCGGGGACTGTAAAACGTTAAATAAAAACAATAAGTATAGATATTGTAATTTTAAATGCAACGACTGCAGGCGTTTCTAGCGGCACACCACTAGCACCATCATAATCATTATTCTTTATCATAAATCTGAAGATAGATCTTTCTTTTCAAAAACAAATTTTGGAATCCCATCGCTCTTTTCATTTGATGAATTCGTTTCAGTTATGCAGTTTATGTTAAAATACTTATTATGTCTTCGTATTTCTCTTTCAGTTTGTCTGATATTGTGTTCCCAAGGCATTTACATTTCAAGCCTTGCCTATTATCTTTTCATTTATAGCAGTGTTTGTTCTTCGTCACCCTTTTGAGTCGTTTTATTCCTTATTTCAGAAATGTTGATACTGCATTTATACATACGTTGTATAGGCTTATATAATTATAATTTAACTTTATTACTCATCTATGCAGAGAATGCTATCTAGCTGCCAAAGCTCCGGCATGTAAGAGCAAGCTCCGATAGTTTTTATTAATACGACATTTCAGAGCTACCTCGCAGAAAGAGCAAGCTCGTTTTGCTCATTAGGAAGATGAGCAAAGTAAGGTCTTCGTTTTTATTAATATAACCCATCTGTTTACAGTAAATTATGTGCGTTACAAAAATAAATATAATAAAAAAATTCTTAAAAATGTATTAACAACACAAAGTTCACTCCTGTTTGTTACCAATTCACTGTCCGTGTTTCTTTCGAAATACTTTCTTTTGTCGTTGAGTCTACTGATGTTACCGACGTTGAAAATAATTCAGAATTGGTGTTTAATCTTTCGACTGGCATTGAATATTTTACCTTCTAGCTTAGGTTTTGCAGGAGACAGGTTCTAAATTATAGCGATGATGAGGAAATAGTGTCATTTTGTTTTCTTCCATAAGCTTTTTGTTAGAATAGACTCTGTGAGAGGGTGAATTGTCGTTGTGGAACAACTAATCCTCGCTAAGTCACCTTTCCGAATGTACGTGTATACGGCGGATATTTTCTCGTTTATTAAGAGACTGGTTTGGTAGGAGAAATTGATCCACACTCTCGAAAAAAGCTGGCACCATACTCTTCACATTTAACCGTATTTATCTGGACTTCGTCAGGCGTGGTGATCCTAGAAGTTTTCATTGTTACGAATTTGATTTTGTTTTGTTGGCGGATCGGATAAGTATAAATTCAAATTTCGTCACTTGTAAGAATAACAGAACCATAGTTATTTTGATTTTTTTTTTTAATTTCCGTCGAATGAAATTTGATTATCGGTTTATTAAGGAACAAATTTTACAAAGATACTTTTCATGTTCAGATCCTCTATTTGAAATTTGCTGATAGGTTCCGAAAACCAGATTCACACCTACAGAAGTCAGTAATAATGTCACACTGTCTTCATTAATTAGTCGCTGTTATGACTAGGGCGAGGAAGTTCATGCTCTAAAAACCTACTGAATATGCATGCAATTTTGTCTTTCTTCTTCTTCTTCTTCTTCTTCTTCTTCTTCTTCTTCTTCTTCTTCTTCTTCTTCTTCTTCTTCTTCTTCTAGGATAAATCCTGTATTTTCCAACTTTGCTGTCTTAATCCGATGTTGGTGTCCAACTTTCCTTCCACCGTTCAGGGGGTCGTCCCAAAGGTCTTGGGGTGTCCAACTTTCCTTTCATTGCGAATTTCGGGAGTCAGTCTTCTGTCATCCTTAATACATGGTCCCGCCACCCTTTTCCTCTAGTCTTGATCCATTTTGTCACATCCTGCACTCCACATTTTTTCCTAATCTCATCATTCGTCTGCCTGTCGTATAACATAACACCACTAATACTTCGTAATGTTATCATTTTTGCAGTTTTTTTTTGTTTCTGCTCGAGTAATTATGTCTTTAGAAACCTTAAAATATGCCAATAAATATGCACTAATACAATTCTGTATTTCTTAATATCACTAATAAATGAAATAATAATAATAATAATATATTTATTTATTTATTTGACGATAAGAAGATGCAGAAAACAGAGACGAATGGAGATATATCGTGATTGAGGCTAAAAACCTCTTAGGTTTTGAAATGCCCTAAATTGAGTGATTGATTGATTGATTGATTGATTGATATTTATTTATGTATCTAATGGCTGATAAATTGATTATAGAATCATCAATCTTCAAAGCAAACAAGTTAAACATTAAAAAACAATTTTATAGACAATACATCATCTTTCTGGCTTCGCAATAGCGCTTCACTTCTGTGAGTGACTGTAGGCCAGGACAACAACAACAACAACAATAATAATAATAATAATAATAATAATAAATAATAATAATAATACTTCCTGCTCACCCCCGTAAAGAGACTGTAGCTGCCATAAGGATTGCCACAGGACACGACTGCCTGGCGGAATATTTATATAAACTGGGTATTTAACATCACTTCAGTGCATCATTTGTAATGAGGAAAATTCTGTTATGAATTGGGAACATTTAAATGTTTGTAAAAAAATTTGTAAATTTTAAATCCTCCATGGGGACTTTGTACTGGTCTGCCAGAAACCAAATGATGTTGAATCAATCTGGTTGAGCATTAAATACATAATAATAATAATAATAATAATAATAATAATAATAATAATAATAATAATAGCATTATAGGTTAAACTAGATGAGATTAAAGTTACTCGTACATTTATTGTTGAGAGCGGCACAGTACTGTGCCGTGAGATTCGCTAGGTGTGCCACGAAACTTCAGTATTTTTCTGGTAAAAATAATTATTGCAGTAATTTCGCTTAATACTAGTTTTCAAATATAGAATATGATGCTTTTATTTTAAAAGTTCAAACTATTCATTTTTATGCAATATAATACAGCTTTAATGAGCATAAGCACGAACATATGACACAGTAATATAAATATAATTAAATATTATGCATTTATGAAAAAAGCCAAAATATACAAATATATGCTATATAAAATTTAGTTTGATAAGCTTAAATGTTGATGATTCGTGAATTGAAGATAATTAATTACAGCGGATGTAAAAATATATGCAAAGGCATGAATTTCTTGACCATACTCATTGATTTTCTAAGAGTGGGTGTAAAAACGGATTGTGACGTGAAGTAGTAAGCTGAGTTGGTTACGTACTGACTCGACTTGCTTCGCAGGAATCTTCGTCTTTAACTGCTGCCGCAAACCATCGTGACAGTGACAAAAAGGAATGGTTTGTTCGCCTGAAAACGATACTTGTATAGCAAATGCATAAGAAATTGATTAAATAAGTCATGATAGCTACACAAGAGCGAACTATCAAGTCGGTCATGGAAGTATAGCCCGCAGGGAAAATACCACGGTGATGACCGCGAATGAGATATATGTAGGTATGAATACTTCTGTTAGAGATCAACGTCCAGAACACGTAGTACATTATATGATTTGACGAGGCTTATGCAATAACAGAACAGTTTTTACAACAACAGCGAACGTATGCGAGATCACAACAGTTTCGTGTTACAGCAATGGAAAAATGTCGTGGCTTGTAAGGCTAATATGAAGCGCGATCAAATTAAACTCTTTCGAGCCTATTTATAATAGTACATTGTGCAACGAGCCTATAATGGTAGTAATTAAGACGCGAGTATGTTTATGAAACGAGCGCAAGCGAGTTTCATAATTTTCATACGAGCATCTTAATTACCATTATAGCCAAGTTTCATACGACTTGTTATGCTCGACCATATTTCTAACTTGAAATTATTCATAAGTACTCATATTATTCCTATCTGACTGGGGAACGGAAATGACCTTGTGCAATATCTCGTAAATTGTGAGATGTGCGCAGACGCGGAAGTATTGATTTTTTCCGAGGAACAAATGTCATTGACGTTGATATAACCTAGAGAGTAAAATGAACATTAATCTTGATATAACCTGGAAATTGATTTAGACTTTGAAAAACGAGATGACAAATTGAATTTATTTGAATATTATTTACAATTAACGCTGATTATTATAGTAACAGAACATAACCTTCTGCGACAGTATTGGATTTCCAGCCTCCGTGACGTTTCGCTAGTTGTCTTTCGATTGCATATCCGAGAATAATCGATACTTGCGCATTCATTTGCTTTCTGATTGGTGGAAAACCTGAACTTTAATGAATAGGTGTACTTTAATGAGGTCCATTAAAGGGCTGCTACCAGGTGTATAATTACTACATTTAGGCATTGTCGAGCATAAATTCATTTATATGGTAGTAAAAAGTATGACAAGTAAAGAAATATAAACATTCAAGGACAGAAGGATGCAGCAGGTTCTCTTATAAGGAATTTCCACAGGATTTGCTCTTGCATGCCATTGTGTTGGGGGACGTTGGATACCTTCAGCTGGATTTATGAATTCAGTGGGTTTCCTTAGAAGAAATCGCCATAGGCATTTACAGAGGTATCCCATTGTGTTATTATTATTAAATTATGTTAAGGGTGGAAGAAGAAATGTGGGCATATGGATGTTTTGGTTGGTGACTATATATATATAATGTATATAATAATATTAATAATAATAATAATAATAATAATAATAATAATGATTTATTTAACCTGGCAGAGATAAGGCCATTCGGCCTTCTCTAACACTCAACCAGGAGTAAAAACTGCGTTACAAAGACACTACAAATTTACAAAGTACACTAGAATTTTACACACAAAACTGAATAAGATGATAATAATAATAATAATAATAATAATAATAATAATAATAATAATAATAATAATAATAATAATAAAATGTAAACAAGTAAGAAGAAATCAGACATAATATATAACATACAGAAAGAAAGAAAAACGAATAATAAAATGTGAACAGCAGGTCAAAATAAATGATGCATACAAAGTATAAAAAATAAGACAATTAATAATAATAATAATAATAATAATAATGATAATAATAATAATAATAAAAAATAAGAATAGTAATAATAATAATAATAATAATAATGATAATAATAATCATGATAATAATAATAATGATAATAATAATAATAATACTAATATAATAATGTACTTATATATATATATATATATATATATATATATATACTCTACAATTTGCTGATGATCAAATTATACTAGCAGAAGACTATGAGGATATTGAATACATGAGCAGAAAACTCATTGAAGAATATGAAAAATGTGGATAAAAATTTAATTTTGAAAAATCTCATTATATGATTATTGGAAAAAAAAAAAAAAAAATCTGATACTTGAAAATAAAGGCGTTATTAAATATAGTAATAAATACAAATATTTAAGTGTTGCAATCACAGATGAGGGAAGGAAGAAAGGAAAATATGCAATATCCTCTCTTAATGAAGTATTATGGAATAATAAAATCAGAATTGAAACTAAACATAAAATTTATAAATCAATTGTGAGAAGTACAACTATATGGGGCAGAAACTTGGCAATTGTAAAACGCATTCAAAAATAAATTTTTGGCCTTAGAAATGGATTATTGGAGACGATCAGCAAGCATTTCAAGAAGAGATAAAATTAGAAACGATATAATCAGAGAGAAAATGCAAGTTAAGAATGATATTGTATAGGATATTTTCACAAAACAACTAATATGGTATGGGCATATGATGCGAATGAATACGGAACGATTACCAAGGTTGGCATATGATTGGACCCCATCAAGAAGAAAAAAAAGAGGAAGACCTATGACAACATGGAAAAAGGGCATTCTGGAAACTATGGAAAGAATACAATTAGGAGAAGAACTATGGATAGAGAGAGGGGGGAGTGGTACCTTGCAGTGCGATACATTTATCAGTGACTGTAAATTAATATTTGGCTGTCAGAAAATGTCAAAAGGCTTTGTAAACTGACATATATATATGTATATACTTATATATGTTTTATTTAACGACGCTCACAACTGCCGAGGTTGTATCAGCGTTACTGGTGTGCTGGAGTTTTTTCCCGCAGGAGTTCTTTTACACGCCAGTAAAACTGCTGATATGAGTCTGTCGCATTTAAGCACACTTAAATGCCATCGACCTGGGCCGGGATTGAACCCGCAACCTGGGACATAGAACGCCAGCACTATACCGATTGCGCCACCTAGGCCGACTCCCTATTGTATTGGGAGACATCAGATAACGTCAGCTGGATACATGAATGCAGTAAGTTTCTATAGCAGTCTCCAAAGCACTCACACAGCGTCCCATTAGGCTATGTGGGAAGGCGTCAACGAAGAAATAACTTGGCACCTTTTTGAACCATTTCAGCACTACGGCCTTCACTTCATCATTTGTACGGACTCTGTGCCCCTTTTAGAACTTTCTTTATGGGTACAAATAAATGGAAATCACATGCTGAAAATCGGGACTGTACGTTGGGTGGACCAAACACACTTTCTTTGTGCAGAAGCAAACTATTCTTATACGCAAAGCGACTATCACGCCACATACCACGTGGATATAGGCTACTTCGAAGGACAGCAGATCACTTGAGGCGGTGCAAACGGATTTCATTTGATCATCCTTAAAATGTTACTGTTTCTTAGGTACCGCTCTTAATGCACTGTCTAAGCCCATATTACGATAATCTTTGTTGTAAAAATGTAACTTAAAACACCGGTACCGCTCTTAATGCAATGCTTAAGTCTATATTACCATAATCTTTGTTGTAAAATGTCAACTTAAAACACCGATACAACTGTAACACACGCACTGCCCTGAATGAAATGTTTAAACCTATATTACGATAATCTTTACTGTAAACTTTAACTTAAAATATCGGTGTCACAATAACACAGATACTGCCCTTGTTTACAAGTGTACTTTCCAACAAAATTTTTAATGTGCTTGTCCTCAACTTAGTTGAAAGTTAACACTTGTTTCAGCACATTTATTTCAACTCGTAGTGTATAATTGCTAAACTGAATCATACTGTACTTGTTTAGGAGTAAGGAACCTGTTTCAGACTGAGCCTGCAGTGCGCGTTACTTGTGTTTGTGAGCATTGTGTCTATTTAAGGTCATGTGATGTCATGTATAACCCATGTACACTTATACTCATTTCAATGTTTTAGGACTAAGAAAACGGTCTTTAGTTATAACCATCTACTTCAAGAATTTAGCCTTTTGGCTCTTCTCTTGTTCGTTGTGAACTGGTAGGCCTACTACATATTCAGAAGTAACGAGATTTCTTAGTCATGTAGTCACTATGGCGGAAAAGCCCACAGGATAAACACATTCAGTCCTTATGCGTGGTGATTTCGTTTAATGATTGAAATCCTTTATGAGGTGGGAGTGCGTTTAGGCCGAAAGATCCTAAAATTTAAGAATGAGATGAAGGTAATGACGGCGAAATGTACGTGAGAACTAGTGTCTAGAAGTTGCTCAGTATTTGCCCTTGAGTGGTTTGAGGAAAAATAACCATTAATGCAAAGTCGTGAGTAAGTCCTTATGGAAGGGAAGCAATCTTAATTTTCCCGCAGAAAGTAGAATTCCGTTGCGCTGGATTTACAGTCTTAAACTGTATGATATATTCTTGCTTTTCTTCTAAATTGAGAACAGTTTAAATGCTACGGATTTATAATTTTTATTATCTGTTCATGAAGGTTAAAATCACAGAATTTTACTTGAATTACTTCAATTCTCTTTATTTCTGCTTTGTGAGACCCATATTTCAGCTTTGTATGTAATTACAATTTTCTTTTCTTTATACGGAGGAGGGATCCGAAGTATAGCACCACAGCTCGAGGCTTGCTATCAGCGTATTCCGAATTTCACCGGACCGGTGGACAATGACGTCACGCTGCAGCGAAATAGGAACAAAACTGCTGGAAAGATCGATGGCTATCATGGCGACTGTACAAGTTGTTGTCTGTGCTACGCTAGCAAAATTTTGCGAAATTTCCGTACTGCCATCTCGTTTAAAGAAAAGATAGCATTTATTTCTTGAACCGGTAGTAATAACTGGTCCGTTGACATGTTCGCTCATAAGCCATTAACATATTGTTTTTACGTTGTGCTCATTACAAACAATACAGCAGAACTACAGCAGAACACACAGCCATGACACAACAGTGCACGATGTCATTCGTCTGCTAATTCCCACCCTATACAAGAACCAATCAGATTCATTGATGACGGCTGATGGAGACTGCCACCACCTCTGCAAGTTGATGGCACCGGTGCGACACCGGTGGATCATCAGTGACGCCATGGGTGAAATTCGGAACATCGTGATGCCATCAGATTGCTCAGCGCTGAGATTCGGAATACGCTCTATGCCACTCCTTTACAGTATGTGAAAATTATTGTTTGATCCCGAATTGTCGCTTTCCTATAGATATCATGCCCAGCTGTCTGGCGTGATCTGTCAATTGAGACATGTAGGCTCAATGTCCTGCGAAGTCCCACTAAAGCACCCTATCAACTCTTGAGAGTGTAGTAGCCTGCCTTCTCTGACTGATGCCGTTTGTACGCCAGTCACAAAACTACAGTGTGGGACTCACCTCACCGGCCCTGGACGGAGGAGAACATCAGAGGGGAAGTTAGGAGTGGGGATGTAGTGTAATTGATAAGAGATGTTGACAGGCTAAAGCCGCTAAAGGTTTGACCACTCAGCTACCGCAGGGATGAAATAATGTAATGTTTTTATGAAGCTTGTATCAGTTCGGAAACTGACGAATAGGGGCGTGGTTTTAAGTACCTTTGGAGTGAGTAACAGTAAGTTGATGCATTCCTTTTGTATTCTTCACAGGGCGGGTGAGGTGAGTCTCGTATAATACATCCAGGTGTACCATTTTGGTTTGATTTCAAATGATAAATGAAATGGAGAGGAAGGTGGAGATTGTTGGTAGAATGAAAGAGGGAAACGGGAGTACCCTGAGAAAACCCCTGTGCAATATCTGCTTTGTCCATTATAAATTCCATCTCGACCTGACCCGGGATCGAACTCGACCTACGCAGAAGACCAAATGTCTTTTAAAAACTGATTTAATAGAATTTAAATATTTGATATTTTATTAAATTATTTATGGTTGCATTTTGTAGTAAATTAGGATCCGAGAACTTTGTGTGTGTATGACATGAAAAGACTTTATTAATAATATTAACAGATAAGTGTATTGAAGAGAACTCACAAGCAAACGTTCTGATGGGAGCAGATAAAAAAGTTAATTTTTTTCAAAAGAAGTGCTTATACAAATTTTGGCCACTCGACCGCAATTACGAGGCCGTGCAGAAAGTGATTTTCCCCTTAACATAGTGGAAGAAAAAAAAAACTTTTTTTATCTGCCCCCATCAAAACGTTTGGTTGTCAGTTACCCTCAATACTTGGGAGCAGAATATAATGAATTCACCGAACAGGACTTGTTTAAACTAATACGCAATTGATATATGACAGCATAACAAGTATCTTGCTTACCGGTCAGTGTATTTCAATTAATGTGTAACACAACTTTCCTCTGTCAGTGATGTGAAACCTTGCAGCTCGACGTCTGCGAACCAGATGGACTAGAGTTTACCCACGGATTTGACATGTGGGCTAGGTTGCGATAAAGTGAGGCAGTCTCATCCGGAGCATGCTACCTGGAAGCCCTCAGATGTTTTCATGCCAATCACATTATTATTGCATTCAAAACCGTATTTCATTCCGGTCCAGGCCCACTGACTTAGATCTGAGAGAAACTGTCCGTTACTGGACTTCCAGTTAGGGTCACTCCTGCCATTCGCATGAAATGAAGTGCCTCTCAGGAATTATTTAACGTATATTCATGGTTACCAGTTTAACAAAAATATCGACCAAGAAAATCTAAACTTGATTCTCATCTAGTAATCATGTTAGCATGTTCTCATGAAACATTTTTATTAAGTTAATCTGATAACTTTTATCCATATCTAGGTCTATCAGTTATATATCACTCATTCAATCAACCAATCAGTCTTCGTTCTGTAGATTAGTCATGCAGTCGGTTAGTCTATCTGTCTCTAATTGAATATGTCATGGTTATTTTATCAGTCACTCATTCAGTAAGTTTAGGTCATTCAGCTTGTCAGGTCCACATTTGTGGAGTAATGGTTAGCGCGTCTGCCCGCGAAACCAGGTAGCCCGAGTTCGAATTCCGGTCGGGGAAAGTTACCTGTTGAGGTTTTTCCGGGGGTTTCCTTCAATCCAATATGAGCAAATGATGAGTGACTGTCGGTGCTGAACCCCGGACTCATTTCACCAGAATTATTATTCTCATTTCATTCCAACACTAAATGATGTTGAAACAGTTCGTAAAATAACCCATTAAAAAGTTTGTCAGTCTACAGATAATTAATCGGTCGATCAATCGACCATTCATACGGTCAGTCAGTTGATCATTTAACTAGTCAGTCTGTCAGTTATTCAACCTCTCAGTTATTAGGTCATTCATTGATCAGTTAATCGATCGACAGTATCACTCGGTCGGAAATTGGACACTTAATTGGTCGACAGTCGTTCATGAAATCGACAGTTGATTGACGATTGACTCAGTTGACAATCGGCCACTCAACCGATTGACATTCGGTCACTTGATTGACAGTCGGCCATTCAACCGATTGACAGTCGGTCACTTGATTGACAGTCGGCCACTCAACCGATTGACAGCGGTCACTTGATTGACAGTCAGTCACTCAACCGATTGACAGCGGTCACTTGATTGACAGTCGGCCACTCAGTCGATTGACAGGGGTCACTTGATTGACAGTCGGTCACTCAACCGATTGACAGCGGTCACTTGATTGACAGTCGGCCACTCAACCGATTGACAGCGGTCACTTGATAGACAGTCTGCCACTCAACCGATTGACAGCGGTCACTTGATAGACAGTCTGCCACTCAACCGATTGACAGCGGTCATTTGATAGACAGTCGGCAACTCAACCGATTGACAGCGGTCACTTGATAGACAGTCGGCCACTCAACCGATTGACAGCGGTCACTTGATTGACAGTCGGTCACTCAAACGATTGACAGCGGTTACTTGATAGACAGTCGGCCACTCAACCGATTGACAGCAGTCACTTGATTGACATTCGGCCACTCAACCGATTGACAGCGGTCACTTGATTGACAGTCGGCCACTCAACCGATTGACAGCGGTCACTTGATTGACAGTCGGCCACTCAACCGATTGACAGCGGTCACTTGATTGACAGTCGGCCACTCAACCGATTGACAGCGGTCACTTGATTGACAGTCGGTCACTCAACCGATTGACAGCGGTCACTTGATTGGCCGATAGTCGGTCTTTCAGTCTATTGATAGTCTGCCACTCAGTCGATCGGTGAGTCGGTCGACAGCCGGTCACTCAATATGTCGGCAGTCGGTCACAATCAGTCTATAGTCGGGCACTGAGTCAGTGAGCAGTCTGGCACTCAGTCGATAAGTTGGACACTCTGTCAATCGGTAACACAGTCAGTCAGTCAGTCAGTCAGTCAGTCAGTCAGTCAGTCAGTAAGTCTGTCATCTATACAGTCGAATGGTTGTTTGTTGTTCGTCAGTCCGTCATTCATTCAATCAGGAAGGTAGTGGGTCCAGCGTATAGGGAATTATAAGTACGGACACTTGCCGTAGGTACCTTTGATATAGTAGTGACCTTCAAACCAGCTCTATCTGCATCAACGAGAAGTTCTGTCTTTTTCCCTAGAGTTGGCGCTGATATCGCACCAGTAGTCGACAGCAGAAATACTTTTCACATTGCTGTTCCACCGTTCGCGAGTGCTCGATACACAGACCTCTACCGTTCGAAAGTAGAATTATACGCTAACGGAGCGCATGCACGCAGAAAAGCAGATCAGGGAAATTCGCCCCTGTCCATTCTTTATAATTCCTATTCGCTCATGGGTCAATCATCGGTTAGTCATTCAGTGGGTCGTTCCCTCGCTTTTCAATGTGGCAGTCGTTCAATATTTAGGCCGTTAATCATTTTACATTTCATTTTTGGTTTTCAGATAAATCTATTCAATATGATAAATTTATTTTAAATGCGCAATCAATATGGTTTATCTATTTGCAAATTTATTATTTGCTAATAATACCTACCGATAAATTCATCATCTAGTAATACTTGAATAATCGCCATTAATTACATTTACGCATTTTAGTTACAGATAACCAAGTCTAACTCCCATCCTACTTTGGTACAACCATTACACAGGTTCTTCAAAATACATTATGTAAGTTTTCAATTAAAACCAATTTATAACACTTGTTTATCTAAATTAAACGTTTCTAACCCATATCTATCTATCTATTGGAGATATAATAAATAATAAATTTGCGAATAGATAAATGATATTGATTAAGTATTTAAAATAAATTTATCACGTTAATGATTCAGTCAATTTATTTTGTGCCCAATCATTTTAGTGTATCCTAGCTCAGTCAGTCAGTCAGTCAGTCAATTAGTCAAGTCAGCGAATTTCGTCAATCATATTCGAAGATTCCTGTTTCATTTATGATTAACTTAGGGGTTGTGGCACAGATTCTCTCCAAGTTCGTAGGTTTCCGAATAGCCTACTTTTACTTTCTGTTGTTTTTAAATAAGATAGAAATAGTTATTTTAATGGAGTTGATTGTAATATTTTGTGTGAGTCACGTTCAAGCCATTTAAATTAAGAAAGGAAAAGCGTTTAATTATATTATGGGTAAGCTTAATCGTATCCTAAGGCCTAGTTTCAAAATTTTTCAGCCTATCAGAGTATAATGGAACTCTCGTGATGTGGGGCGACACGACATCTGGTCTTAGCATTACACAATACAGAACTTAGCATAATGGACTAATATCCATGCCCCAGGTTATATTCGAACCCACGACCTTGAATTTCATGAACAATAAAAACTGCATCTTAACCGTTTTGTATACCAGGACAAGCTTTTCATGCATTTTAATGTAATTTAGATGTTTGTACGAGTCATGTAGTGTAAAGGAACAAAAAGTAGCCCATTAAAAATGCACGTGGGGGAACTTGCCTGTCACGTAGTCAGGAAGTAGCTAACTCATAGCCCAAAGACAAAGTCGATATGCATGTATTGTTTATGTTGTAATGTTAGCCGTTGTAGTATTAATATTCATGACGGTCGACGAGGATGATGATGATGATGATGGTGATGATGACTGTGATAATAACTACTTACGGTGATAATAACGAGAACGACAACAATGAAGACAATAATGATGACGATGGCGGCGATGATAACTGCGACAATGATGACGATGATGACAAAGTTGAAGACGACGATTGTTGTGGAGTTACTTGAGACGATGATAAGGGTTGACGATGATGACAAAGTTGAAGACGACGATTGTTGTGGAGTTACTTGAGACGATGATGAGGGTGACATGATGACAAAGTTGAAGACTACGATTATTGTGGAGTTACTTGAGACGATGATAAGGGTTGACGATGATGACAAAGTTGAAGACGACGATTGTTGTGGAGTTACTTGAGACGATGATGAGGGTGACATGATGACAAAGTTGAAGACTACGATTATTGTGGAGTTACTTGAGACGATGATAAGGGTTGACGATGATGACAAAGTTGAAGACGACGATTGTTGTGGAGTTACTTGAGACGATGATAAGGGTTGACGATGATGACAAAGTTGAAGACGACGATTGTTGTGGAGTTACTTGAGACGATGATAAGGGTTGACGATGATGACAAAGTTGAAGATTACGATTGTTGTGGAGTTACTTGAGACGATGATAAGGGTTGACGATGATGACAACGTTGAAGATTACGATTGTTGTGGAGTTACTTGAGACGATGATAAGGGTGACGATGATGACAAAGTTGAAGACGACGATTGTTGTGGAGTTACTTGAGACGATGATAAGGGTTGACGATGATGACAACGTTGAAGATTACGATTGTTGTGGAGTTACTTGAGACGATGATAAGGGTGACGATGATGACAAAGTTGAAGACGACGATTGTTGTGGAGTTACTTGAGACGATGATAAGGGTGACGATGATGACAAAGTTGAAGTTGTTGTGGAGTTACTTGAGACGATGATAAGGGTGACGATGATGACAACGTTGAAGACTACGATTGTTGTGGAGTTACTTGAGACGATGATAAGGGTGACGATGATGACAAAGTTGAAGACGACGATTGTTGTGGAGTTACTTGAGACGATGATAAGGGTGACGACGATGACAAAGTTGACGACTACGATTGTTGTGGAGTTACTTGAGACGATGATAAGGGTTGACGATGATGACAACGTTGAAGACTACGATTGTTGTGGAATTACTTGAGACGATGATAAGGATGACGATGATGACAAAGTTGAAGATGACGATTGTTGTGGAGTTACTTGAGACGATGATAAGGGTTGACGATGATAACAACGTTGAAGACTACGATTGTTGTGGAGTTACTTGAGACGGTGGTAAGGGTGATGATGACAAAGTTGAAGACGACGATTGTTGTGGAGTTGCTTGAGACGATGATAAGGGTGACGATGATGACAAAGTTGAAGACGACGATTGTTGTGGAGTTACTTGAGACGATATAAGGGTGATGATGACAAAGTTGAAGACGACGATTGTTGTGGAGTTACTTGGGACGATGATAAGGGTGACGATGATGACAAAGTTGAAGACGACGATTGTTGTGGAGTTACTTGAGACGATGATAAGGGTGACGATGATGACAACGTTGAAGACTACGATTGTTGTGGAGTTATTTGAGACGATGATAAGGATGACGATGATGACAAAGTTGAAGATGACGATTGTTGTGGAGTTACTTGAGACGATGATAAGGGTTGACGATGATGACAAAGTTGGAGACGACGATTGTTGTGGAGTTACTTGAGACGATGATAAGGGTTGACGATGATGACAAAGTTGAAGACGACGATTGTTGTGGAGTTACTTGAGACGATGATAAGGGTGACGATGATGACAACGTTGAAGACTACGATTGTTGTGGAGTTACTTGAGACGATGATAAGGATGACGATGATGACAAAGTTGAAGATGACGATTGTTGTGGAGTTACTTGAGACGATGATAAGGGTGACGATGATGACAACGTTGAAGACTACGATTGTTGTGGAGTTATTTGAGACGATGATAAGGATGACGATGATGACAAAGTTGAAGATGACGATTGTTGTGGAGTTACTTGAGACGATGATAAGGGTTGACGATGATGACAAAGTTGAAGACGACGATTGTTGTGGAGTTACTTGAGACGATGATAAGGGTGACGATGATGACAACGTTGAAGACTACGATTGTTGTGGAGTTACTTGAGACGATGATAAGGATGACGATGATGACAAAGTTGAAGATGACGATTGTTGTGGAGTTACTTGAGACGATGATAAGGGTTGACGATGATGACAACGTTGAAGACTACGATTGTTGTGGAGTTACTTGAGACGATGGTAAGGGTGACGATGATGACAAAGTTGAAGACGACGATTGTTGTGGAGTTGCTTGAGACGATGATAAGGGTGACGATGATGACAAAGTTGAAGACGACGATTGTTGTGGAGTTACTTGAGACGATGATGAGGGTGACGATGATGACAAAGTTGAAGACGACGATTTTTGTGGAGTTACTTGAGGCGATGATAAGGGTTGATGATGACAACGTTGAAAACTACGATTGTTGTGGAGTTACTCGAGACGATGATAAGGGTTGACGATGATGACAAAGTTGAAGACGACGATCGTTGTGGAGTTACTTGAGACGATGATGAGGGTGACGATGATGACAAAGTTGAAGACGACGATTGTTGTGGAGTTATTTGAGACGATGATAAGGGTTGACGATGATGACAAAGTTGAAGACGACAATTGTTGTGGAGTTACTTGAGACGATGATGAGGGTGACGATGATGACAAAGTTGAAGACGACTATTGTTGTGGAGTTACTTGAGACGATGATAAGGGTTGACGATGATGACAAAGTTGAAGACGACGATTGTTGTGGAGTTACTTGAAACGATGATGAGGGTGACGATGATGACAAAGTTGAAGACGACGATTGTTGTGGAGTTATTTGAGACGATGATAAGAATGACAAGGACCACAACATCGAAAGCGACGACGATAACTCTGATATCGATGATGGTGATTTTTTTATATTATCATCATTATCTAATTTTGACATGTACTGTCCGTATTCAACTTACATTGCTATTGTTTAGTCAACTGTCCGAAGACAGATTGGAACTTCTTAAGTGAAGCCAATAAGGCAACTAAGGTAGGAGATAGTGGGGTAGGATGGCTAGTTCCTTTCTCCTTCCATTGCATACATCGCTGACTAGTAACATAATTCACTAATCAGACTTAAGATGTATATGGACAATTGAAAAGAAATGAAAAAAAATGATGAAAGATTCTTACACTAACGTCATTCGATTTCGGTTGCCATATAAATGCTTACGTCTATGCGATAAACTCAACAATGTGAACGAGTCCTTCCCTATACAGAAGGGAAGTCCGTATATACAGAATGAACCGTAAGTAATATTATTAATTTCAAGGGGTTAATCTAGCAGATATTTCAGACAAAGAGTTTTATACAATATTGCTCCTTTTTGCATTCTTTTTGAGAAAAATATTATTTTATGTTAAATATTTCATGGCGTATTTTGGGAAAACTATTAAGTTAATTCCCAATATGCTCAGTCAATTCAAGAGGGCACTGTATTATGATAATAGATTATTGAATAAATTGAGTTTTCTCCTTTAAATGTGCAGAAATTTGATCCGAACAAAATGTAAGTTTTCGTTCTGCAAAGGAATTTTAAAACGAGAAGCACTGTGACAACGCTTTAAAGAAATGCAGCTTGCGTATGCAAGGAATAGGTGAGACAACGAGTAATGTAAACATAACACAATTGCTTTTAAAGATAGCTAGGGAAATTTGATTTCTTGTATGTAAATTTTCCGATTACTACTTCAAAATTAAAGGGCGAAGGAACTATTTCTAATTGACTGAAGAGAATGCCCGTAATACGACAAACAGAGATATTTAATAGTACATTATGCAACGAGCCTATAATGATAGTAATTAAGAAGCGATTATGGATGTTTATGAAACGAGCGCAAGCGAATTTCATAATTTTCATATGAGCTTCTTAATTACCATTATAGGCGAGTTTCATACGACTTTTTATGCTCGACCATATTTCTAACTTGAAATTATTCAGATGTATACATTTTATTTGTATCTGACAAGATCGGAAGTGACCTTGTTCTAGGTCGTGAATTGTGGGATGTGCGCAGACGCGAAAGTATTGATTTTTTCCGAGGAACAATAATGTCATTGACCTTGGTGTAATCCCGTTAAACTTGGTATAACCTTGATTATTGAACTCGACATTGAAAAACGAGATGACAAATTGAATTTATTTGAATATTATTTACACTCAACGCTAATTATTATAGTAACAGAACATAACCTTCTGCGACAGTATTGGATTTCCAGCCTCCGTGACTTTTCGTTAATTCTCTTTCGATTGCATATCCGAGAATAATCGATACTTGCGGTTTTTTAACGATACAAAGCTGACGTGTCATTGGCTGAACACCTGTAAGCTGAGTTGTCATTGGCTGAAAACACCTGTACTTTAATGAGTAGGTGTACTTTAATGACATGCATTAAAGGACTGCTACCAGGTGTATAATTACATTTCGGCATGGTCGAGCATAAAATAATTAATTAGATTTGTATAATGTAAAATAAGCTTTCCTTATTGACTGTGTTCACCGAATATTTAATTATAATTAAATCGAAGAGTTTAAAATTAATACTTTTAATTTTGTTCGTTACTTTAACGTGAAATAAGCATAACGTATTTTTATTTTTTTCTTTAGAGTTTTAAATGTTTTACAATTTTGTTTTTGTAACGTGAAATGAGCATAATTATTGTTTACAATCTCTAGAATTTTCAATTGAAATGGGAGCGTAGAAATGTTGCTTAATCTTGTCCATTTAGTTTGAAATAAGCGTGTCTTATTGTCTGTGTTCTCTGAACATATAATTAAAGTTAGATTGTAGAACTTATTTTAAATAAGATTTTGTTTAACTTGAAGTGAGCATTGTTTAATTCTTCGTTATCTAACATACTTTAAACACAAACATTAAACGGTATATCATCTGTATTTTTTCTTACGAGTTTAAACACAGTGTAGCTTACATGGCAATGATTTTCAACAAGCCAGGTAAAGGGGTTTTTCAAAGCAACACAACTTAATGTGTACTTCCTCCTGGTTGCAACGTTGCACTATCTCTTAATTCATGCATTTTAAAATGCATGTTTTTTCTGGAAAATTATTAAACATATAGCAAAATGGTACATGACTTTTTTTGTTTCGCTTTACTGAAGGAATCATCCAGCAGAATCAATGACATTACTTACGATTTATTCTGTAAACATAATCTCCTTGGAAGAATTTATTATAATGCATGGGGGATTGCATTATATAAAGAAACAATGTTACCCAGTCGTACTTTGATATGAACGCGAAGCAGAGGCGTGCACAATGTACTCGCTTAAGTATAGAAAATTAGTGCAAGGTTAGTATTACTCACACACAGTTGGAGACATAACAATAACAGTATTTACGGGATATTCCCATATACAGTATGCAATTGTGTATGGGTCAGAGTAGTTATTTATGCAACTTATGTATAAAGAGGAATTTTTTTTTCCAAGAGTGGAATGATTTTTGTTGAAGATAGAAACGATTGCATTGACAAGTCACCTGTCTACTAGCCTAGATCATATATACCCCAGATAGGTCGGCCTTATAGACTTTCACGTTAACAACTTTTGTCAGGTTTACTACGCTGCCATCTAGTTGTTACATAAGGAGTCACGTCATAATTCCCATTTGAATTGCATTAGCGAGTGTACTGCCATCTCGTGTTCGTTTACGACGGACGAGTGGCGATCCTGGCGGTTGTTCTCTTCAAAGTGCAAACGATTTTAACATAGCGATGACCTATCTGTTACATATATGAACTAGGCCACTATTATGACGGATTATTGCAAACTCTCCACATTGCTGGAATGGCGGAATTACGAGTTAGACATAACCTAGTTGGTTTTTTTTTAGCAAGTTCAGTCTTCTCCAGGCTTCTGTGTAACTTTTTCGGGATAATTTCCGCAGATGATCATATAATTGGCATAATGTACACTTTTTCGTCCCAGATGATTCTTATATAAGCCGCTTCTCTGTATTTGGTGAATTTTTTGAGCCATGTCGGTTGAAGATTGCATGTCTTGGTACGACAGTATAAATTAGGTAAGTGGTTTTGTTCTCTTTATCCACGAACGTTATGTCTGGGCAATTGTGTGGTATTGTTGTGTCTGTAATGATACTTCTGTTCCACTCCAGTTTGTGATTCTTGTTTTCCAACACGTTACCATTTTTGTATTTGTGATAAACTATGCGTCGTTTGCGAACTGGTGACTAGCTGCTAGTTTCTGAGTATTACGAAGTATGGTCAAATGAAACCCGTTTTCCACGTCACGTGCTATGTTGTACTTGAAGTATGATCACGTAATATATTGCGTGGCAATCGTATTTCGTAACGCAATCGAGAAAAGCTCTATGTAGAGGAAGCGTGCATGTACTATGTCAGGCGCCTGTTAGTATAGCTAGTGTTAATCCAAATCTGTTCAAAGGTCACCAACGACCAGTGATTAAATCCGTAACATCGGGAAGCTCTAGACCACTGTTCTTACAGTCCCGATTTGTTATCATGTGACTTTCATTTGTTTTGACCATTAAGAAAAGCTGGTAAAGTGATACAGATACAGCACAGATAATTAAGCGAAGGCAGCAGTGCTGGAATGGTTCAAGGAGCGGCCAGGACTTCCTTCGCTGTCGGTATCCTATGGCTCCTCACACAATGGAACGCGTATGTGAATGTCTTGAGGAGACTTCTTCTAAGGAATCTGACTGCATTTCTAACTTGAAATTATTCATAAGTATCCATGTTATTCTTATCTGACTGGGGAGCGGAACTGACCTTGTGCAATATCGCATAAATTGTGAGATGTGCGGAGACGCGAAAGTATTGATTTTTTCCGAGAAAGAAATGTCATTGACCTTGATATAATCTAGAGAGTAAAATAAACATTAATCTTGATATAACCTGGAAATTGATTTAGACATTGAAAAACGAGGTGACAAATTGAATCTATTTGAATATTATTTACAATTAACGCTAATTTTTATAGTAACAGAACATAACCTTCTGCGACAGTATTGGATTTCCAGCCTCCGTGACGTTTCGCTAGTTGTCTTTCGATTGCATATCCGAGAATAATCGATACTTGCGCTTTCATATTGCTACAATGGTGTTTTATGATTGGTGGAACACCTGACCTTTAATTAATAGGTGTACTTTAATGAGGTCCATTAAAGGCTGCTACCAGGTGTATAATTACTACATTTCGGCATGGTCGAGCATAAAGTTAATATTGTCTGCAATCCGTTTCTATCGGATTCGCTCATTCTTGTTGTCCGTTAACATATGTCATGCTAATGGTCTTCATATTCTCATTTCAAATACCAGTTGCCTTCATGTCTCACAGCCATATACTGTATTAGTGTTGGGAGAGCTAATGTGTTGCACAATATTAAAATGGTTTCTGCACTCACGTTTCAAGTAATGTTTTTTTCATTGTGTCTTTGAACTGTTGGAATTTGAGTAGTTCATTCTGTATGTTTCTTGAGGGGACAGATGCATGAGAGATTGCAACAAAGATATTTAAAAAGCGAGTTTAATTACTTGTAATAATTTCGTTTCGAAATAGGATCGTTCCTATGAATCGGAATGTGTGGAATCTTATCTTTCATTATCTTGATCGTCTTTTCCATCATTATCACTTAATTACTGTCATTCGTGTATTAGATCGATTGTTCTGATACATCATTCTTAAATCTGTTTTCATCATAATTATTTTTAATGAAGCGAGGCCTTCTTGTTTTGTTCTTGCCGTTGTGCGTTTCGTCATGGCCACTTTTTAAAACAACACATAACACTGGAAAGTTTTCTTTTCTCAATCATACTATCAGGGACTGGAATGCTTTACCTGCAGACTTACTAAAGGCTTTACCAATAACCAAAAATGTATTTAAAAATAGGCTTAAGGACTTTACTAATAGACGGTAGTAACTATTTAAAGGTTGTAATTGATATCTTGTTATTTGAAGTGTTCTATCAGTGAGGAAGTGTGTTGTGTCAGTGAAGTGTGTAGTGTCAGTGAAGTGTGTAGTGTCAGTGACGTCTATTGTGTAAGTGAAGTGTGTTGGTGTCAGTGAAGTGGCTGTGCAAAGTATTTGAACAGTGAAATGGTTAGAAGTGTTAGTGAAATCAGGTAGAATCAGTGCAGTGAGTGAGTTGACAGCGAAATAAGTGTAGTGCCGAAAGGTACTTGCGTAGGTATGAACCTGTCACACTCGTGGGTCTTAGTTCGAACTTAGGGTTAAGATACAAATTAGATTTACTTTAAATGTTATTTCAAGTGACCATGCTTCATTTAAATTAGGATGCTCCTTATTATTATTTTGTTATTATTATTGTTATTATTATTATTATTATTATTATTATTATTATTGTTATTATTATTATTATTTTTTTTATTAGTTGTGTTTATTAAGTGTCATCATTGAGTGTAATTAGGTACCACTGCCACCGGTTATATACCCATTTGCAGTGTGAATACATACATACATACATACACAAGATAAACACACCCAGTTAGTGATAAACCTGCTTTCAGTTCACAATTAGAAGGATTTAGATGCGGTGACCTATTCTAGCAAAGAAGTAAGTGCCGGTGTTTGTAAGTTACTCTTTTTTCACCTATTGTACTCGGAATCGAATCTGTGAATACGTGACTGGAGCGCGGGGTCGAACCGTGTCCCCCTGGCCCGCAGACCCGGGGAGGTTCCCGTTATGCGTGGCGCCTGCCCTCTTCACGTGACCATGTTAATAATTTAAGATCAGAAAGTGATGGATTGTGAAAAGAGGCTAAGACACATTCTTTTCCGGTCCATATCCTTCGACATGGCACATACGACACATTGAGTTTGATGCGAGAGAAATACGTCCAGTATCAAGTATGAGCACAATGAACCAGAATCTGTCTTGAAAGCAATCCATTTGACGACTGGCTGACATGCATCTCGACCGACTTGGCGTAGTTTGAACAGCTAACCAATTTGATCGTAATATCGCTATGATCAACTTGATGGATCTCACCAAAGAAACAGGAATTATATCTCAAGAATATATAAAGAAATTGTAAGGATACGTAGTAACTACTTCATTTAATGACTCGCTTAAATTTTTCATAGTTTAATTCTTTTATTTATTCATTTATTTCTTCCACTCGCATAGATTTGGTTAAAACAATGGTCATCAGCACCTTGCACCCTCGGACTAGCGTCTCTTAACCGCGGATAAGATATTACACTATCGTGCATCCGTGGCTGCTGGCGGATATGATCTCTCTCTCTCCTTTCTGCACGACGTTGCACATTCCGAGACACTCCTTACCATTTATCCATTTCAGCGCTTGCTGACGACCGCTGGGCCAAAGCGAGCAGAGTTGATTTCGTGCTGAAGATAGTACCCTCACCAAAACTTACAGGGAGAACATTTTGAATTATATAATGATACCTATACTCGTATAGTATACATACAGTAAGAGCCTACGATATACTGCGAATTACGGTGGAACATGAGAATTTTTCAACGTAATATGGGGTAAAGGTTGGTAATGTAATGATTAGAGTAATATTGTGATAGTCCTTTTTGAGAATTTATTACAATTTTACTAAGCAAGAGAAGGACGGGTTTTATGCAGAAATTGATCCACGAACATTCCCTTAATACGTTGATGCAAAAAATCAATCTTCTTCTCGCTCAGCAAAATGGTTAAAAAATTCTCAAAAAGGACTATCACAATATTACTCATATTACAATTTTACCACTGCAGAACAATTTTATTATTGTATGCAATTATGTTTGAAATTCTCATTTTACAGACATAGTAGACTGAGCGATTTAAGACAGTGTTTACTTATTGAATTTTACATTAAATAATGGTGACGGTACGTAACTGAAAAGTTTTTTTTTTAATTCCTTATTTCATGATATAAAATTACAGAGAGGGGCAGAGAAGGCCTGATGGCCTTATCTCTACCAGGTTAAATAAATAAATAAATACTAAATAAATACATATAGCAATGCGTTATGTTGCTGTCTTTTTTTCCCCCCCATCCACTCGCCCTGTTGTTAGAGTCTCTCTACTAGTCATCTTCCATACACCGTGGTTAAGCTATAACCTGGAGTTTGACATACATTGTTGTTTTCAAATAAGTTACTATTAGAATATATATTTATCAGGTATATTGTTCAGTCTACACTTATCACATTACAAACAATGAATTACATCATTGATTAAATGATATCACATTACAAACAATGAATTACATCATTGATTAAATGATATCACATTACAAACAATTAATTACATCATTGATTAAATGATATCACATTACAGACAAAGAATTACATCATTGATTAAATTATATCACATTACAAACAATGAAGTACATCATTGATTAAATGATATCACATTACAGACAATGAATTACATCATTGATTAAATGATATCACATTACAAACAATGAAGTACATCATTGATTAAATGACATCACATTACAAACAGTGAATTAAATCATTGATTAAATGATATCACATTACAAACAATGAATTAAATCATTGATTAAATGATATCACATTACAAACAATGAATTAAATCATTGATTAAATGATATCACATTACAAACAATGAATTAAATCATTGATTAAATGATATCACATTACAAACAATGAATTACATCATTGATTAAATGACATCACATTACAAACAATGAATTACATCATTGATTAAATGACATCACATTACAAACAATGAATTAAATCATTGATTAAATGATATCACATTACAAACAATGAATTAAATCATTGATTAAATGATATCACATTACAAACAATGAATTACATCATTGATTAAATGATATCACATTACAGACAATGAATTACATCATTGATTAAATGACATCACATTACAGACAATGAATTACATAATTGATTAAATGATATTACATTACAAGCAATGAATTACATCATTTATTAAATGATATCACATTACAGACAATGAATTACATCATTGATTAAATGATATCACATTACAAACAATGAATTACATCATTGGTTAAATGATATCACATTACAGACAATTAATTACATCATTGATTAAATGATATATTTAAACAATGATGTAATTTATTGTCTGTAATGTGATAAGTGTAGACTGAACAATGTACCTGATTTGGTTGCAGTGTTACAATATTTTATAACAGACGCTTAATGCATATTTACCTTACTAGGTTATAAGAATTAAAATACTGTACGTGCCAGTTTTATTTATCCTTTATGTTTGAAGCGGAATTCTGTTTGAGCTGTTAGTACATATGAAGTTTGTTGCAGTTATTTCCAAATTACCCACCAGCTCACATAGAATAGACAATTGCTTGAATTGAAGCGATCGGATGTATTACGCGTAATCTTAAAAGTTAGGGTTGATTACGTGTACAGTTATTGTAATTCTGTTGAAAATGAACATAGTTTAAATACAAGTACCGTGTAAGGAAGAAGCCGTACCGAAGTGTATCCCAGCACCGCTCGAGGCTTATCATTAACTGGCAAATAATTACACACGTTTCCAATATAAAGAAAGCTATGGCATTCTCAGGTCGCTTTATTTATTTTTTTCCAGCGTGCTGAATCATTCGTTAAAATTACTCTCGCGACGTGATAGTAGTGCATTGCAGTCTTGTTGGTAAAACTGTCACGTCAAGAACCTCGATTCAACTTGTAATGAGGAAGGGCCCGGGAAATTGGGGGCGGAGGTTTCCATCCGTAGCTCAGGCATCTGATGATGGTGGGCCACTAAAGGAACAGAGGTTCGATCCTTCACAGATCATACTAATAAAATCATCTGAAGCAAAAGTGAATTTTTAAAAGCGAAAAAAAGAAAAAACAACAGGTTTACTTCGGAAGAAAAATATAGCCGGAGGTTCCGTGAGAAACATTTGCTGCAACCTCTCTCAATGAGACACCGGCATGCATAATTGCCCGTCCGTTTTTCGTCAGGGTGAAAATTGAACTCGGGCATTAAAAATCTGACGGTGGCTACAATAAATTTTCCTGGCGAATAGGCCTATATTTTTAGGCTTAAAAATATTACGAAGTCCGTTTTTTTTATTAACACCATGTCCTCATTTTTCCATTTAGGATTCTTAAGGTTTCAGAACGTACAGACTCAGAAACAAAATTTGGGCCACCTGAATTTTTCAAGTTCCAGTTATAACATGCGCAGTACTGAGCAGGTGCAGTTCCTGTTATAACATACTGGTACTTGGAAAATTCAGGTGAGTCTGTACAAAATCATATAAGATTTTTTTTTACCATTTGTGAAATATTATTTTGCAAAAGTTGCCTCAATTTTATAATCCTAATCTATGAGTACAGTAGACTACATAACAAAGATACACGCTTCAGTATATCAGTTTATCAGTGTGGAAAGTAAGAAGGTCGTGAATTAAATAACCCTAGACAAAAGCTAATCGAAACCAAATGGATAACAATAATTCTTGAATGGTCCCCAAGATCTCCTGACCTCAACCTTTTAGATTTTTTTCTTGCGGGGTTATTTGAAATGAAGGATCTACCAGGTCGCTACCGGCGTGGCTCACTCGGTTAAGGCGCTTGCCTGCCGGTCTGAAGTTGCGTTCGGGCGCGGGTTCGATCCCCGCTTGGGCTGATTACCTGGTTGGATTTTTTTCTGAGGTTTTCCCCAACCATAATGTGAATGCAAGGTAATCTATGGCGAATCCTCCGCCTAATCTAGCGAATTATCTTCTCGCTATCACCAATCTCATCGACGCTAAATAACCTAGTAGTTGATACAGCGTCGTTAAATAACCAACTAAAATAAAAAATCTACCAGGCCCGACCATGAGACCCAGAAGAGTTGTTTCTTCATTTCGACTTTGTTAAAAATTTTATTTTGCGATTATACATGCAGGTGCAGGTATATTTTTCAACACTGAGTTTTCGTAATCATAAAACGAAACTTGGAATGACCATTACGTTAACGATTTTTTTGGGAACGTCTTTCTTCATGCATTTGTAAACCAGTCTATAGCTATATCGTAATTTACTTAGAAGGAATATCTTTATATATTTTATGTAATGTATGTATGTATGTATGTATGTATGTATGTATGTATGTATGTATGTATGTATGTATGTATGTATGTATGTATGTATGTATGTATGTATGTATGTATGTATGTATGTATGTATGTATGTATGTATGTATGCGTACGCTTTATATGCTTATAGCTCCCTTGTCTCTGTTACTATAAAGTTTACTCTAACGAACTGTAAAAATTATTTCGAATTTTTATATTTTTATTTCATGACCTTAATTTGAAGAGTTAAGGGATTGATATCGGGTTGAAAACAAAACTTCCTGAACCTAGAAAATGGGTTATCAGAGTAACAGAACATGACAAATTTCATTACCCGATTTGCAAGATACTAAAACTGCTTTTGCAGGTTGTTACTCCTGAAGTTGAACATGAACTGTCTTTGCCAGATGTCCGACAAACAGTGGCAGTCTGTGTATATGTTGAATGCCGGAAATAATGATTCCATTGCAGTCAATTGGATTTGAGGTGCCGTCATGTTAGCATTTAGAACTGACAAGTAATTTGTAGCGTTGTCTATTGTAATAAAAATAATTTGCCCATACATCGATGTTGTTGCTCCCATGTATCCCTGGAAATATTCAGTAATAGCAGCTTAACTATTGCTAAGATTGCTATTAATAGCCGTTGTATTAATTTGAAGTACATGCTGTTTTGTTGGTGTAAAGAAGTACAAGCTCCCGAGGTCAATTTCACCTTAATTGTAGTTCAGTGAGGATTTAGCTGAACGGTTCTTATGATAGGGGCATATTTTCTGATATTATGATATTAAGTTTTATTGTGACGTGTGCAGCATTTCATTAAAAGTAATGGAGGTTCGTAGTTTCCTGTGACTGCGTTAAACATTTATAGTATGTTCTCGGTTCGATGTTATTGTAATAGGATACTTAATTTTTAAGGAATTGGTTCTTAATTATAAGGAGTGTGAATATGATTGATTGTGAAATAAATTCAGTGCAATTTATATGTTGTATTAGTATGGTTATTTTGTCTTTCTTTCTTTATTGAATATTAATATTAATATTAATATAGTAGTTAATATTAATATAATAATGGAGTATTAATAGTAGGCCTATATTGTTATTTAATATTAAGAAGTTGCAAAGGTATTTTTAACAAACATTTGGAGTATTAATAGTATATTGTTATTTAATATTAAGAAGTTACAAAGGTATTTTTAACAAACATTTGGAGTATTAATAGTATATTGTTATTTAATATTAAAAAGTTACAAAGGTATTTTTACCAAACATTTGGAGTATTAATAGTATATTGTTATTTAATATTAAGAAGTGTATAAATATGTTTTCTAGATTCAAAAATACAATTAAATTTTTATATAAAATAGAAGCAAATATTTTACCACCAGAAAATGGACATAAAGAATTAGGTGTATTATTTATAATAATAATAATAATAATAATAATAATAATAATAATAATAATAATAATAATAATAATAATAATAATAATAATAATAAATTAAGCTTCCTTTATGAAAAGGTTACCAAATTTGACAAAGCGTATTATATATAATTTGGAAACGCACCTAAAAGGTAAAATGATTTACATTTGAAACGGGTAGGGAATCGAATATACAAAACGTCAGAAAAGTTTACACTTAAGTAGCATATATGCTCATTTACAGTTAAGCAAGGAATACTAGTAGTTTTGTATTTCATAGCCATATTATTTTATTTATTGAAGTTCCTCAACATTTGAGGTTATAATATAACAAAGAATTATAAAAATAATATTACAATTGGTTTACAATATGGAAAGACAACAGGAATTAGAATGAAAATATATCGTGAACAATATAAAAATTGATGTGTTAAAAGTATAAAGAAAGTGGCACTAGAATGATAGTTTAGGACGTGAAATAAAGATGATGACGTTGGTTGTAAATTGATATCTTCAATGGCTTAGTAGCTACTCTCTTAATGATGGTGGTTGGTATTTGAAAGCAATTAGAGAAAGAAAGAAGACGAGTGGTAATAGTTCCTCTTGCACCAATATTTTGACCAATAACTACTCTATCGCTAAGATTTGTTGTGAGAAATTATTGTAAATTTAATGTCAAAACGTTAATAATTTTATACAATTGGATTGTTGGATCTAAAGTAGAGATGCTGCTGTTATCTGCTACTACTACTACTACTACTACTATAAGTATTACTATACTACTACTAGTACTACTATACTACTACTGCCACCGGCGTGGCTCAGTAGGTTAAGGCGCCTGCCTGCCGGTCTGAAGTTGTGTTCGGGCGCAGGTTTGATCCCCGCTTGGGCTGATTACCTGGTTGGGTTTTTTCCGAGGTTTTCCTCAACCGTAAGGTGAATGCCAGGTAATCAATGGCGAATCCTCGGCCTCATCTCGCCAAATACCATCTCGCTATCACCAATCTCATCGACGCTAAATAACCTAGTAGTTGATACAATGTAGTTGAATAACCAACTAAAAAAACTCTACTACTACTACTACTACTACTACTACTACTACTACTACTACTGTACTAGTACTATAATACTACTACTACTGTACTACTACTATACTACTACTGCTATATTACTACTACTATACTACTACAGAAAAGGCAGAAAGGCAGAAAATAGAAAAGATAGGAGAAAGCTGGGTTTGCAGTGAAAGATCTGCCCTTGGACAGAACAGTACGAATGAATGAGTGAATATTTGTATGAAATCATAACTTTTATTTTTATTTTCGTTAGCAAGAATTTATTCTTGCAATGACACATCATATTGGCATCGGTACAGTTTGAATGCATAACTCTAAATTCTGTACGACAATAGAGGTAAACTTAATAGTTCCGTGTAAGGTCAATCACACTTTTCGAATTAAATGCATTAATTGCACCAAGTTCGTCCTCCGTCTGTTCATTTCCTACTCTTTGTTTCATCCCCCCTCTCTTTTACAACTGGATTTTTCTCCTTCGTCATCCTTGCTTCACCTCACAACTACACAGTAACTTTGAGGTTTAGAGTTTAGAGAGTAGTTTAAGAAACCGATAAATAAAGAATTTTTTGTGCGACCTGTTTTTATCTGGTAGCATCTTTGTTTTTCTCTTGCTTGCCATAATGTGTGAGATCTCGCGAACCGGCGTCTTTATATCCAGGACCGGGCTTGTTTTATGAACATCGTTCCAGAAGAGGTTACATCTCTTCCTGCCGACGACCTTGAACTTGATATAGGTATAGAGTTAATGTTTTGTGTTGAACCTTATCTCAAGTATGCGCGCATATCGTCATTAACGCTCTAATTTAATACCGGCTCTTTTCTGGAAACTGGATTCACTTCTCACACCCACCTCTTGACGGACAGGTTTGCCACCAATATGCACGGAAACTGCACTCATTTAAGATCCCACAGCTGATTGTGGCTTATAATAAGCTTTTTAATAACCAGCGTGCACTGTGTTACCTAATTAAGGAAGTTCTATTTATTTTCTTGACAGCCAACTGCTAGAAGGTTGTGTGTATGTGTACAGTAGTGTCAGAAAAAAAAAAAACCGGACCGATCCTTGTAGCTGATTTCAGAGTCACAGATTCAAATTTTGCTAGTCACAAAACACATCCATCTTGTATATTAATTGTAACAATGGAATTTATTGCATTTGTTCGATTCTTACCGTCTTTTGTTTCCTTCAGTGCCTCAAATTTACAGACAGACAAAAAACTTTGAGAATTTATTTTCATCTGGCATCAATATTACATTTCTACCTCTATTCGGCAAAGATAACTGCGTATTTTTACATTAAATAGCAGTACATACCTCTGGCTTCACTATCTATAATGAAATTACCACAGTTTGACACAATACACAGCACAGGATTCTTTTGTATCAACTGCAAGGGTCGGTCCGTTTTTTTTTTTTTTTTGCCACTGCTGTACAGTGAGTGCGAATGTAAGTCCTCCTTCAGTTAGACCACAGTTTATGCATTATGCACAAAATTCACAAGAGGTGAGAGGTAAGATGAATGGAATTGCTACGGGTAGCTTGTCTCACTCCTTCGTTTCACCGGACGGCCCAAAAATATTTTTCCTGAAGGACGGTAGTTTATTATTTGACATAGCATTCTTTTAGCTGGCATTCTCACTACATGACATTTGTGTTCAGAATTATGACTTTTCTCTAAAATAGGATTAATTTTTAATTGTTCCAAAATATCCATGTTTTTTCTTGCCTAATTTAGTATAGCCCTGGAAATATAAAAATTGGAAATTTATCCTTTGAGGAGGTGGAAAAATTCAAATACCTGGGAGCAACAGTAACAAATATAAATGATACTCGGGAGGAAATTAAACACAGAATAAATATGGCAAATGCCTGTTATTATTCGGTTGAGAAGCTTTTATCATCCAGTCCGTTGTCAAAAAATCTGAAAGTTCGAATTTATAAAACAGTTATATTACCGGTTCTTTATGATTGTGAAACTTGGACTCTCATTTTGAGAGAGGATCATAGGTTAAAGGTGTTTGAGAATAAGGTTCTTAGAAAAATATTTGGGGCTAAGAGGGATGAAGTTACAGGAGAATGGAGAAAGTTACATAATACAGAACTGCACGCATTGTATTCTTCACCTGACATAATTGGGAACATTAAATCCAAACGTTTGAGATGGACAGGGCATGTAGCACGCATGGGCGAATCCAGAAATGCATATAGAGTGTTAGTTGGGAGGCCGGAGGGCAAAAGACCTTTAGGGAGGCCGAGACGTAGATGGGAAGATAATATTAAAATGGATTTGAGGGAGGTGGGATATGATGATAGAGAATGGATTAATCTTGCTCAGGATAGGGACCAATGGCGGGCTTATGTGAGGGCGGCAATGAACCTCCGGGTTCCTTAAAACCCAGTAAGTAAATAAGTAATTTAGTATAGCCCGCAGTTCTTAAAAATTCATTTCATGCAAGTGATCAGATGTTCGTCACATTATTTTATGTGTATGGTTCATGCTTCACTTCCTTACATGAGAATAGATCTCGACAGTATTTTATAGACTTTGAGTCCTAAATGTATTCGGAAAGGGGAAGATTTGGGATAGTATATTATGCAACGAGCCTATAATGGTAGTAATTAAGACACGAGTATGTTTATGAAACGAGCGTAAGCGAGTGTCATAATTTTCATACGAGCGTCTTAATTACCATTATAGGCAAGATACATACGATTGTTTGTGTTCGACCAAAATTAAATGTCTAAGTTTTAAGTTTTTACAAATGTCTTACCTTGTTACTTTATTAATAATGACACAGTGACCATGAGTGTATTTTCAGCGTGTTCTCGATTATTGAAACATATGGTAGGCACGGACAATGAGTGTCTTTTCAGCGTGTTCCCGGCTAGTGCAATAGATGGCAGGCAGGAACACTTTTGCATCTTCGTAGTATTTATTGATTTATTTTTGCAGGACTGTGGTGTGGACATTTTAACCTCAAAGCAACACAGGAAATTAACTCATTGTATTAGAATATTAAAATTAACATGAACAGAATTGATTTTATTTTAAATACACGTTTTTGATTGTACAGTTTGTGAAATGTATCTGGGTTATGGCTCCCAGTGGAATGTTTGAAGGTGAGTTATTGTTTATTTCGAAATCAATGCCATTTTCAAAATTCGCGACTTTCATTTTGGATTGCTGCTTTCTGCGAGTAGTTGCGCGTATGATATTAATCAATATCGCATATGCTTAAATGGAAATCGATATTTGAAATAAAATAATCAATAGTGGTACTTTAATTGTGTTATTAAAATGCAGTTTCGTCACATGTAATTAGCGTATTGTAGTATGGTCGAATAAAAATGTTATTAACTGTATTCCTTGCATAATTGAAATATTCAATTTTGTAAAAATATCTATCTTTTTTCAATTCTTATGTTATATAACAACCTAAATATTGAAAACATGAGACCTGTTCTACAGGTTTATTATAAACTGAAATTTTGCTGCAGACATGATTTTTTTTCCGATGAAGCCCATTATTTTAGTCTTAAGATGATGATGATGATGATGATGATGATAATAATAATAATAATAATAATAATAATAATAGATGGGACTTGAAAGTAAATTAGGTAAAACATTTTCTATGGATTGTGAAACAGATACTGACGATTTAAGATTAGAAGATCATATAGTTTGTATTAAGAGATATGAAGAATTCGAGTATTTTGAGTTCTAAGGGATACAGAAAGTAGACAGTAAGATTATGTTAAGATTGGAATTAAAGGTATTTTGTCGAATAGAAATATAAGCAGATTAAATAAAGTGCAAATATATAATTCAGTCGTGAGAAGTAGGCCTAATGGATCCGAAATATGGAAACTAAATAAAAATTTAAAATCAAAACTATATCAATTGAAATGAATTTTTAAAACATTAGCGAGATATTAAATTAGACAAGATTAAAAATATAGTTGTAAGAGATTAAAATGAATGTTAAGAAATCTGTGCTGGATTTTGTGAGGTATATGCAATTTAATTATATGTACATGTGAGAAAAATGCAAGAGGAAAGGTTATCCAGAAAGATGTCGTTGCAAAGACATCCACGTGTGAGAAAAAATAGAAATAAACTTCGAAACTCATGATGCAAGAGCTAGTATATAGAGATGACAGAAAGAGGGCTGGAAAAATTGGACTGGGTGGATAGGGGCAAATGGAGAAGAAAGATGAAACTTTATGCACATTGTAATTCTTTATATAATAATAATAATAATAATAATAATAATAATAATAATAATAATAATAATAGCCCGCACCTGTGGAGTAACGGTCAGCGCATCTGACCGCTAAACCAGGTGGCCCGGGTTCGAATCCCGGTCGGGGCAAGTTACCTGGTTAAGGTTTTTTCCGGGGTTTTCCCTCAACCCAATACGAGCAAATGCTGGGTAACTTTCGGTTCTGGACCCCGGATTCATTTCACCGGCATTATCACCTTCATATCATTCAGACGCTAAATAACGTAGATGTTGATACAGCGTCGTAAAATAACCCAATAAAAATAAATAATAATAATAATAATAATAATTATTATTATTATTATTATTATTATTTATTTTTATTTATTTATTTATTTATTTATTTAAATTTAAATATACAGAATAAAGAATATAATTACAAACAAACAAGAGAAATAGAAATAAAATAATACAAACAATATAAAACAGGAGATACAGTAGTATTAACAAAATATGAGACCGAATGAGCAGCGCTCGTGTTCGGTCGCAGTTCAGATATAATATTAATAGGCCTATAATAGAATATAAAATAAAATAAAATAGGAAATAAAATTAAAATTACAGTTACAGAAATTATATAATACAATATTAATATAAGAGATATAGAAAATAAAAAAATAAATAAATAAAATGAAATAGGAACTAAAATTTAAATTTCAGCGGCAATGGAATTATATAATATACTATTAACACTAGAGAAAATAATGTCGCACGTGAAAAGTAGGACTATATATATATATATATATATATTTCAAAATTATAGAATACAAATATAATATAGGTTGAATAATTCATACACATAGGCTATAAATTTATTTAATCAAATTAAAGATATTAACACGTTTCTAATTTTCTTGTTATATGTTAATGGGTTACATGTTAGAAGTTCTGGGTGTAATTTAGCTAAAGCATTGTACAACCGAGGGCCAAAATTAATGCTACGCTTTAGACCAGCAGATGTGAGACATTTAGGTTCTACTAATGTTAAATTAATATTTCGTCTTGTGTCATAATTATGTGTCTGTAATACAAACTTATTACGATTTTTATGATAAAATTTAACAGCGTATACTTATAAATTTGTTCAATATTAAATACATTAAATTCAGAATAAATTAATTTAGTTGGATAATCGAAACGTTTCTTCAAACAAATTTTAATTATTCGTTTTTGTAGTAAATTTAACGGACTAAGATTAATTTTTGTACTTCCACCCCAAAAAAATTATACCATATTGAAAGATAGACTGAATAATGGCCAAATAAACATTTCGTAGAACTCTAATGAGTAAGTAGCATCGAAGATTAACGAATTTATAAATTGTTTTACGAGCCTCTTACAAAGATAAGTAATGTGATGAGGCCATTTTAAATTCTGATCAATAATGATACCCAGATATTTGACATACGTGGCTTCTTTCAATGGTGGACATTTACAACTTTTGGAATCTAAACAATTTTCACTGTGTATTATTAGTCTATATTTATCGCTAAATTTTAAATTTTGAACACTGGCAGCTGTTAATAATAATAATAATAATAATAATAATAATAATAATAATAATAATAATAATAATAATAATAATAATAATAATATAATCTCCCTATCACTAATTCCATCGACGCTAGAGAACTTCTTGGATGGTACAGTGTCGTTAAATAACCGGTTTAAAAGTTTTAAATGTTCTTTGCTTACAATTTTTGTTGGACTAACCAGTTTCAAGTACCTCAACATGCCTTCCTTCTCTTCTCTTCCTGACCTGACGAGGAAAGCAGATGAACCTTTCAAATGTTATTCTCTGAGATATCTCAGTTTGTGGGCACACGTTGAGTTACAACATACTACGAGTAGGCTAAGAACTATTTCCGGTAACTGTTTCCTTGGTTCATTGGTGCGGCCATCCATTAGTGCTAGCCGCACATTTGTCTCTGCGAAAGGAAAGCCCGGAACGTGTGAAAGATATTTTAGGTTACGTACTGTTAATGCTTATCAAGGCTTATATCAAAGGAATGTAATATCCCGTTTAGATTGCTTTTGTTATAGGTACGTTGTTAGCCGGTAATTTTTATGATGACAAGAAAGCTGTGAGGTTGTGGTTTAAGTTCCAAACAAAATTTAGTGACCATTCATCGTCCATGTCAAAATTCAAGTTTGAAGGTGACTCACTGTGCTCGCATGTGTTCCCCCTAAATGTGCGCATGTTACTTCCACTCTTCTTTTCTGGTTACTACAGTTACCATCATTCATCATCGTATCGTCATTTTATTTCTCTGAACAGCGCGGAAATTGAAAAAAGTCGCTAAGTAAAGAAATTCCTGTTTCTATTACTATGAAGTCGTAATATACAGTACATTTTCCTCACACAAGCCCCTCCAACGACCCAATCAAAATTCGAAGCCCGCGAAATAAGAATTCTCCGCCAAATCTTACACCTGCACAGACGTACCAGAAACAACACAGTTTACACTACGACAAAAACGAAGCCACACTTCACACATCTAAACAACATAAACAAGGAAATACACACATTCGGCAGTAAATCGCGTATATACACAACACATCTTCGCAAATCCACCGAACACAAACAACAGAACAACACTGGAGAAACTCCTCTACAATTACCACCAGCCCCAACCACCAAACTAAAACACACAAACAAAACCGCAAACACGCGTTGGAAATTTGAATACTGTCTGAGAGGACACACGACAGCAACAGAGAGGCAGATCAGTAAAATAACAATACACCATGAAAGTCTCCATAACCTTTCAGAAGCTTCTGCCACCGGAAGGGGAAACTTAAAAATCTCAAAAAAAAAAAAAAAAGTATGTATGTATGCACAGTGTTCTGCCCAAGAGCAGGTCTTTAACTGCAAACCCAGCATTTCCCATTCTTCCCAATTTCTTGCTTTCCTCTTAATCTCCCCATATAATACCTTAACGTTGTCTATCAACTGATATCTTTTACCCCGAACTCTTATCCCGTTCACCATTCCTTAAGTATCGCAAATTAACAAATTAGACCTACACCAAAATAAAAGGAACCAATCATTGCACTCACACACTTACTGGCACTTATGCCAGAAATAGTGTCATATGTAAATATATATTTATTATTATTTATATACAATGGCTGGGCATCTTGCGCGTATAAGACCCTAAAACGGCATCTGGCTCAAATCCAGTAAACAACAACATATACAGCAGTGGCGTAGCATGAAATTTTGAGCAGGGGAAGCTAACTCAAGTTGTCTTTCATGCAATATGAGAAAACGTATTACAAAAATACAGTCTTAAAATAAATAGTAGTCAACTTCAAGTCAGCAGTCGAAGATTGGTTGGAACATCGTAAGTAACACATGGCCTCAAATGATACGTAGTAAAATATGATTTCACGGTTTACACATATCTCTTAACAAATAGACACGTATACGTATAACATTAGCTCACTCCCTGTTATACTTAGAGAAATCACAATATTAGTATCATTACGTAAGTATGCGTCTGTCTTTTGGTTGTGTCCTTCATTGACAGCAAGGGAGTCGGTCATTTGTTTTTTAAATCACACTTTTGTTCGTAAGTCAGTCTTGATAATACAATTGTCTTAAAAAAATTCAAGTAAATTAGTGTCAGGAACTGTTATTTCGCTCATTATTTATCATATCAGCCACAGTGCACACTAACACTTCAACTGGACACAAGTGACGAAAAGGGATAACTCGGAAACTACTTAGTTTAAATGTTAAAGCTAGCTTCTTGCGAGCCTTGCGACTAGGGTAGTTTAGTTAGAAAGGGATGGAAAATCTGCGGGGTGGATTACACAGAAGAAACCAGTCTGCTTGGAAGCTGGTGTGTGCAGGCTTCTTGTTTACTGCGGCATCACAAATCATCCTGAGCTGCCGCATCACAATATTTAACGCGTAAATATAAATTCTATTAAAATTATAAATAATTTTCTTCATAAATTGCAGGTTTATAATGAAATTATTATTAACTGGGGAAGCTAAAGCTTTTTAGCTTTCATTGACGCTACGCTACTGATATACAGTAGATAGCCTTAGTCCTTCATTATAAATGGGAACGAAATCTGGACACCAAAACTTGCCTAGAGGCGGTTACAGGTTTAACGAACACTGGCTATAGTATGACGTGTCATTTACTTTACTTATGTACCTTCAGCTTCGTATGCAAAATGAAAGACGTCACGTGAAGGAAGCTCTGTTTATTCGAAGTTTAATGAGTGCGGGTTTTATATTGTTTACTGCATTATAATAGATTGTTCCGATACAGCACGCCTATTTTAAGTTAATACTTGTGTACCAGTATGAATTTTTCTGTATTTGTTTTGATCCTGGTTGAGTGGAAGAAAAGGCCAGATGGCCTTGACTGTGCCAGGGAAAATAAAACTTATTATTACTATTGTTATTATTATCCGTTTAAAAAGTAAACCTTTCTTAAGAAATTCAGTTGTGATCAAGCGAAGGTACAGTGCAACTCCACAAATAGACGCTCACTCTCGTATACTTCACGATACAAGGAAAGTAAACGCACCCTGTCCCGTGCTGCACAGGGCTAACCAGTTGAACCAGTGCAGTAGTGTGCAGATACTCGTACACGTTGGCAGCAAGGCAGGGAACAAAAAATGTGTACTTATGTTGAAGCAGAAGTTACAAATATTGAAACGGTTTAAAAAAGGTGAATCAATCAGAGTCATCGCTCAAGAATTTGACATTTCGATCAGAACTGTGCATGGGATAAAACAAAATTCATCTAAATACGAGGCATTCTGTCTCGCACACGGACCAATGCTGTGTCTATTTGTGGAGTTCCATTGTACTGTGAAGATAAGTTACTTTAAAATGGCGCCATTAAAATCTGCAACTTTGTCTCTGTAAAAGATTTTTGAGACGACTTTTTCAGCTAAGGACGAAAATATATTATTATGATGTATGGGGTAGACATAAAAGTTAAAAAGGCCTCATGATTTATAAAAACTTATGACTCTGAAAAACACATCGAACATCCGATTTCGGATCAGTCCACTTTTTTTATTATGACTTGTGTCTGATGCTGATATGTGCGAATATTCTGTTCCATAAACTTGAGAATTCACATTTTAAACACTTAAATGAAAAGTATACTTTAAGGAAATTGCCGACTCGAACAACCATGCGTACACAATATTTACCCTCGTGTTATGAAATAACTTTAAATTCTATACGATCGGCTCTTTGTATCAATAAAAGGGTTAAACTAAAACTGAAGAGTATTCTAAAAAAAAATAAACAAATAAAAATAAATCCTGGATATTCGAAACTCTGTGAAGTGCAATATGGACTAAATAGTGTACAGGCAGAAGTTAAAACACAATAACATAAATAAAAATACAGTACAGCTCTAATTCTGTATAAAATCCTTCAGAGAAAGAGCCCACCTCTTTTGGTTCACCAAGGTTGCAGCGATGCAGGCGAACTGGGAAACGACCCATAATCACAATAGTACCACAAATAAGCTCCCAGTGTTAGGCCTTTACAGGTTGTAACGAAAATAAGGGGCAAAACGTGAGGTATGTTAATGTTTCAGTCTGTGGACATTTCTTTACAGGAACTGTTCAAAATGTTCACCTTCTGCCTGAATTCAGGCCGCAGTTCGTCGCATTGACGTCCGGACCTGCTCCCAAATTCCTGGCGTAGCACGAATTGTCCGACAGTGTTGTTATTTGATCGTCGTATATTTTGTAGCAAGGAGGCCGTGACATAATTTCTTCGTCATGCATCGTTTCTATCTAACTCAGAAATTCAATAGAATCATTTTCATTACATGCTACGTATATATGTGACCAGATTACCACGTAAATTGAAACCTGCAGAAAAGTATATTCTATTATCCATGTGCTAAAAAGGATAAATTTTCATCTTCCCTCTTGCTTAAAAAAGTCCCTTGTGCAGACGCTTGTATTTCCCTATTTTGACTATGCTGACATTTTACTGACTGACCTTTCCAGCGACAACAAAACGAAACTTCAACGTGCTCATAACTTGTGTGTACGTTTTGTAAGCAATGTTCGTAAATATGATCATATTACCCCATCCCTGGAAACAATAGGTTGGCTTAAACTAGATAAGAAAAGAAATTTACATTCACTTCTCCTTCTCTTCGAAATCTTGAACTCTTCTATTCCTTCGTACCTGTCGTCTCGCTTCACTTACCTTTCTTCCCACCACAATCTGAACACACGCTCTCGCCATGAAACAATACTAACAATACCATCCCATCGCATCTCCTCATATTCATCCTCTTTCACAATAGCCCTGCCAAGACTCTGGAATTCGTTACCTGCTAGCATCAGGGACTGTCGAAATAAAATTGAATTCAAACGCAAACTTACTAGGCACTTGGCCAGTAATTGAGACTCGTTCAGACATGGTTTCTTGTAAATAGTTCTCTTAATCTATCACAAAATATTTCAATATCCGGTAATTTCATTACTATAGATTTTTATTACTGTAGGTTTAATTTGTAATTCAGTAAATACAAAAATATTCTTTGTTCTTATCTTCTATGATAAAATGTCTAGCTTTCATTAATCAGGTAATCTTGCCGTACTTTAATTTTTATTGTAATTGTAATTGTAAATTTAATGTTAATTGTAATTTTATTGTTCATATTATAGTTGTAATCCCCTGGTAGAGGGGCAGAGAAGGCCTGACGGCCTTATCTCTACCAGGCTAAATAAATAAATACTAATACTAATACTAATAAATACTAAATACTAATACTAAATTGAATTCTTAAACATTTTGTGTCATAAATTTTGAAGTTGCTTAACCTTTCTTTGTGTTGGCTGTACTCATTAGAGAAAATCATTTGTCAATTATACACAAATAATACCAGAATGCGTTTTATCGGCTTTGCATTAATGTTATGGACATACATAGTCGTTTCCGTTCTCGGTTTTTTGTAAATAAAAAATCTTCACGTTCACGTCCTCCGCTTCCCGTTCTCGTTCTGATTCTCGTTCCCGATTTATTATGGACCAGCCTTCACTTGTGCTACCATTGTTCTACAGCGGTCGGCGTTTAGTATCAAAGGATAAAATAAAGATGTGTACAGTAAAATATTTTAACTCTTCTGAGGTTGTAGACGAATATACGAGATAAGAATATGCAATTTTATACCTACATGCAGAGCTATAACAGAGGCTGATGTTGATGCACACCTGGAGGGTGCATGTCGTGTGACTGGAGAAAGAGGCGCATAAAAAGAAGAGACATCCTTGGATCGGAAAGATATGCTAGAGCCAGCAAAGTGGAACGGCCCATCCCGGCCGGCCGAGCGACCGGGCGAGCTGCGAGTTCGTTACACCGCAGTCACAGCGTGGTGCGGCCTTGTGGCGTGTCCGCCCGGCCTTGCCCCCACTCTCGCAGCACATAGGACAAGACGCTTGTCTTGCCATTGCCACTTTATTTGTTTCTCATGGATTCCTTGAATGTTTATGTTTTGAGATCATTTTTGTTGTTGTCTGAAGTCAGAAACATTTTCTTTGCAAATTGGTATCCCGTTCGTTAAAAGCTCTGTCGAATAGGACTGTCATTTATTTACAAATGACAGTGCGGTAAAGAAGAGGACTGCACTCTACTTTAAAAATTACTTTGCTGTGTTGAACAATGCGAAAGTAAATATTTACTACTTCACAGGCTGACTCGCATTGTTATGCAAAGTCAATACTCAGCACTACACTAGTTTGTCTGAACGGGATGTAAATATTAATGAAATTGTGTTGGACCAATAATCTATTTTAGCGTAAAATAAAATTTAAGCCTGTTTAAAATTTAAAATTTTGTTATTGTAGTATATATAATATAATATAATATATAATATATAATATAATATAATATAACCAAATAACGCCACCCTAACACTTAATTTGAATTGGTAATGGAAATTACGGGAAAACGGCTTAACGGATTTTAATAAATGACCCCTCATTTTGAAGCTTGGAACTCAAAGTTTTTCAGAAAAATAGTAGTTTTCAGTGAAATGTCAATTTTTCAACATAATTTTCCTATTTTCCAAAATCCATCTGTCGTCAGTTTTGAGAACTAGCTAATTGCATTTCAGAATAAAAAAAAACACACACACACTACAGTAAACAATATTACACGAAGGCCATGATCTGCAAGAATGCTGACATATTTAGTGCCCAAATTAAGTTGGTTATTAAAAACTTAACTTACTAAAAATAATTTACAGGTTCGATTCTGTGGTGTGTAATTTTCTGGGTACAGCTGTGTATTGGATATTAAAAACTACAAAACTTGAGGTGGTTTGATGGCATTATTACCATTAGAAATGAAATATTATTGTAGTTAATGCCAAGATGTGACCATTTTTCATTAATTATACATATTAATGTTATATTGATGTTATGAAAGTGAAACGTTTTGGGGTTATATAAGTAGATGTAGAGAATAACTTAAATTAGATTTTGATTCCTATATTTTACTGAGTGGCGGCTATATAGTATATATAGTATATGTTACTGAAAGCTATAAAACTTACGTAAGATAATAATATTACTAAAAATCAAATATTTTTATAGTTATTAATCAAGTGGAGTTGGGTCTTTTTCATATATTTAATGGCGGTGTGGTGTAGATATTTATATGCGTGGTTCTCTTCAGTATTGGCTCGAGAGAGAGTATTTTTCATTATTATGTAAGCAAATAACTTTCAGAATATCTGGTATTTTTCAATGAAAATAAATCTGAAAGATGTTTATTTGAACGTCTAATGAACTTAGTTTGCAGCATTTGCTGCACAAGCCACTAGTAATCTTATATTTAGAAAATAGGACAATGAAAATGGTGATGATATATACTGCAAAAAAGAAATACAACTCTAATAGGAAATTAATATTTGAGGAGAAAAATTCGCTCCGGCGCCGGGGATCGAACCCGGGTCCTTGGTTCTGCGTACCAAGCGCTCTGACCACTGAGCTACGCCAAATTCACTCAACAGCACCGGATCGAATTCTCCTCCTTCAATGTTTCCCTTTGTGGCCTAACTCCAAGTTAGGCATATATGTTGACGTATATGTCAACTGCTGTAGTTAAAAATATTTTTGTCTGGAAAATTTTAATGCACTAGTTTCCGAAATAAATGACTTAACGGTGGTCCGAATCACCCATTGTTTTTTATACGTTTTCTCATTGAAAGAGTAGGAATTAATAAAAACGTTTCCTCTGAAAGTTGTTTGTTTTGAAGAGCTCTATCAAATGGTACCATATTTGACCACTACTTCCATTTGAAATTTTAAAGTGATACGCCACTGACCCTACTTCCTGTTAAGATTGATTGACGAAATCAAACTCAAGTGAAAGTTCACATGTGCTTTAGTAATAAATATTTTTGTCTCGAAAATTTTAATTAATTAGTTTCCGAAATAAATTACTGTTACTGTGGTCTGAATCACCCTGCATACTAGGAGGCGCACTCAATATAATAATAATAATAATAATAATAATAATAATAATAATAATAATAATAATAATAATAATAATAATAATAATAAAAATAACCTTTTAATGTTTCATGAGTGACATGTAGTATACTGCCTTTTATGTTATACAATCGTTTCCTCGTAATACTTGTGAACAAATCATGCATTTAATATTCTCATCATATTGGCAGCAATAAAAAAAAAGCGTCCTCCCATCCTACTTGAAACTTTCGTTTTTTTTTTTTTTTTTTTGGAGGTACATGGTTTCGAGAAAGAAATTGCGACGATACGCCACTCGCAGATCAGAGACAAATACAAATGGAACGGAGTTTGACTCCAGTGAGTGAGAGGGTGGGGGTTGGGGAGGTAGGAAGCAAGAGAAATGCACAGCTTTCACTGCGAGCCACAATGTGCTCGTGAGTCACATTTTCGCCACGGCTGCTTTATATACAGTATATTTCTGAGGTACGGTAGGAGTTAGTGCAGGTAGAGAACTCCGTCTGTAAGAACTGTGTGAATTTGGAAGTGGAGTAATTCCACAAACAGTTATTTAGAATAATGGTCATTATAATTTTGGTGTGAGATGTGTGCTGAGAAAGCATGTTTTATATAATGAGACTTATTTTTTTCTGAATAGTTAGGAATTTATACCTACTTGCACGAACCACTCCCATTCAAAAGAGAGCAATTCAAGAATAGCTGTTAACATTTATTACACCTAAGCCATCATAATAATGAGCTTTATTTTTATAGCTCGTAGCGTGTACTAAACCGTCTTTAATTAGTTCGAATATACTTTATTGTCCCTAATGAGTCATGCCGCACGAGGCGCATTTTTTTTCGATTCTCGGAAAGTAATATTTTACTCTGAGCTTTAAATCATTTCTTCCAGTAGTCATAAGTTATTTTAAAGCTTTTTACATATTACTTTCATAATTTTTGACGGACGATTGTCACGACACCTTGCGTGATGTTGCTGAGTAAGGTTTTCCCCTTAAAAGTAGTTTTTAACGCCCGTCTTATTAAAGATCGTCCATTAGCCACGGTATCTCCTAGTCTGGCGATATAAAGAATTTCATTTTTCAGTTGGAATTCATTACTTGCGTTGGTAAGTAAGAATAATAGGTAACAGAACTGAATCTTGACGTAGCCATGAAACTGCCATAAATTTTATCGTAATGTTTTTGAAGCACAGAATTCTTCTAAGTACCTTAAGTCTATCCTCGGGAAAGTAGAAATTATTTACTTTTCAAAAGCGTCTTGAAGGACTTTTTTTTTTTTTTAAATCCAAGCACGAACTATAGAAAAGCCACATGTGCACATTTGGAATTATGACTGGGAGCAGACATTTTAGTGTTCAGGAAATGAACTTTTGAATGAGGATCTTCAGTGACGAACTACCTTTCCTAAGCCTATTACAATTTAGCGCATTATTATTGGCATTGTTAATTGAAGCGTCGTCGGCTGGAACAACGTTGTAAGTTACAAAATTTTCATTCGGCGTGTTTCCGTGTAATAATGTATATCATGTTACCTTCCTATACTCTTTGGCTTGCAACTGTCCATCAGTGCAGTACGTGAAATTTGTCCACTCAGAAGTTTGCTACCCTGTAAGAACAATGTTGTACGCGTACACATTTTTGCAGCTCCTGTAAATTTTACTAAATGTAACTTATAACGTTGTTCCAGCCGACGCTTCAATTGGTGAATAAAAACATGGCATATCGGTATAAAAATTCTGTTGATATGGGGATAAAAATGGTGAAAGAAAATGTCAAGATAGGTTAAAATAACGTTTTATTACCAGTAGGCCTACCAGCAGTTTTTAGTAATCAGTCAATTTAATTTTTGGCACATTTAATTGGAATTAATGCCCAACATAAGCACATGTAGGCTTATTTAATACATTCGGAATATTTTTCAAAACACAGTTGAAATAATTATTTCTGTAATCAAAAAACCTAAACACGGTTCAATAAATTAATGATTAATTAAAATAAAACCGAACAAAAAAATATGCAAAATCCCATTTCTATTCAGCACTCAACCAAATTGAAATTGTTGACACAATTTTAATTAAGTTTTACTCAGTGTTTTCTGGCATAAATAGAAAGAGAGTAATTGTCTCCAGATTTTGTGGAAGATGTGTGGCTGTGTTATCTGAAAGTATATCAGAAAAGAAAGTGGTAGCCCTCCCTGAATCTACATTTGAAACTGGGTTATGAAATAGGGAGAGGAGTACGACAAGGATGCCCTTTATCATCTACCCTGTTCAACATCTGCTTGGAAGATTTGGTGAAGAACTGTTATCAGAACATGGGAGCAGTAAAAGTAGAAGGAAGAGGAATAAAGTGCGTAAGATTTGCTCATGGTATGGCGTTGTTAGCAGAAGAGGAGACGATACTAAGGGATATGCTGCTGGAGCTGAATGACAGCTGTAAGCAGAATGGGATGAAGATAAATGCAAACAAGACGAAGACCTTGGTCATAGGAAGGAAAAAAAAAAAGGTAATCTTGCGAATTCTAAATGAGGCAGTAGAGCAAGTGGACAGCATCAAATACTTGGGATGTGCTATAAGCAGTGACATGAGCTGCAACTAGGAAGTCAAAAGAAGAATAGCAATGATAAAGGAAGCTTTTAATAGAAAAAGGAGCATCTTCTGCAGACCTCTGGAAAAAGAACTAAGGAAGAACCTAGTGAAGTGCTTTGTGTGGAGTGTAGCATTGTATGGGGCAGAAACATGGACATTACGACGAAATGAAGAGAAAAGAATAGAAGCATTTGAAATGTGGATATATGGAGAAGAATGGAGCGTGTGAAGTGGACAGACAGAGTAAGAAACGAAGCTGTGTTGCAAAGAGTCGGTGAAGAAATAATGATGCTGAAACTGATCAGGAAGAAAAAATAAATTGTTTGGGTCACTGGCTGAGAAGAAACTGTCTATTGAAGGATGCACTGGAAGGAATGATGAAGGGAGAAGAGTGGGCAGAAGAAGATATCAGTTGATAGACGACATTAAGATGTGTGGATCATATGCGGAGAGTAAGAGGAAGGCAGAAAATAGGAAAGATTGAGAATGCTGGGTTTGCAGTGAAAGACCTATCCATGGGCAGAACACATGTATGTATGTATGTATGTATGTATGTATGTATGTATGTATGTATGTATGTATTTATGTATGTATGTATGGTTTATTTAACGACTCTCGCAACTGCCGAGTTTATATCAGCATGAGTTATGAAATGGGGAGAGGAGTACGATAAAGATGCCCTTTGTCATCTAACCTGTTCGACATCTACTCGGAAGATTCGGTGAAGAACTGTTTTCAGAACATGGGAGGGGTAAAAGTAGGAGGAAGAGGAATAAAGTGCATAAGATTTGCTGATGATATGGCGTTGTTAGCAGAACAGGAAACGATACTAAGGGATATGCTACAGGAGCTAAATGACAGCTGTAACAGTATAGGATGAAGATAAATGCAAACAAGACGAAGATCATGGTCATAGAAAAAAAAAAAAAAGGTAAACTTGCGAATTCTAAATAAGGCAATAGAGCAAGTGAACAGCTTCAAATACTTGGGGGTTTACTATAAGCAGTAACATGAGCTGCAGCTAGGAAGTCAAAAGGAGGATAGCAATGGCAAAGGAAGCTTTTAATAGAAAAAGGAGCATCTTCTGCGGACCTCTGAAAAAAGAACTAAGGAAGAGCCTAGTGAAGTGCTTTGTGTGGAATATGGCATTGTATGGGGCAGAAACATGGACATTACGATGAAATGAAGAGAGGCGAATAAAAGCATTTGAAATGTGGATATGGAGAAGAATGGAGCGTGTGAAGTGAACAGATTGAATAAAAAGTGAAGTTGTGTTGAAAAGAATGGGTGAAGAAAGAATTATGCTGAAACTGATCAGGAAGAAAAAAATAAATTGGTTGAGTCACTGGCTGAGAAGAAACTGCCTAATTAAGGATGCACTGGAACGAATGGTGAATGGGAGAAGAGTTCGGGAGAGAATAAGATATCAGATGATAGACGACATTAAGGTATATGGAGCATATGCGAAGACTAAGAGGAAGGCAGAAAATAGGAAAGATTGAGAATGCTGGGTTTGCAGTGAAATACCTGCAGAACACTTATGTATGTATGTATGTGTGTGTGTATATATAGGGGAGAGTTGGGAAGTATCGGACATCGGGTAATATCGGACAGTGAGTTTGTTTCATCTACCATCAGATGATAGTACCTGAAAGACATGGTTACGTTTCTGTAATATCGCATACAGAAACGTAACCATGTCATTCAGGTACTACCATATGTTGGTAGATGAAAGAAACACACTGTCCGATACTACCCAACTCTCCCCTATGTATGTAAGTTATGGTTTATTTAACGACGATCGCAACTGCAGAGTTTATATAAGCGTCGCTGGTGTGCCGGAATTAGTCCCGCAGGAATTCTTTTACATGCCTGTAAATCTACTGACATGAGCCTGTCGTATGTAACACACTTAAATGTTATCGACCTGGGCCGGGATCGAACCCGCAACCTTTGGCACTCTACCGACTGTATCATCCAGGCCGATTACTGTACATATTAACACATATCGCGTTTTCGTGGTTCAGGAACTATTTTAAGCAAGAATATAGTTCGGGTTTCAGGTGTTAATATAGGAAGGGCTTGGGTCTCCGGGATCTGGGTCTTATTACTTGTCAGAGGATGCGATCTGGCTATGTCATGCCTGAGGCAGGATGGTCCGTGGTGGGAGCAGTCTCGCCCGTTCTCGTACTACGTGATGACGTCACGCGGGAAGCACTGCGAACTCCCTCGCAGCTTGCTAGCTTAGCTCTGCTCAACTCCGTAAGGTTTTGGAAGTGGAGTAGGTTAATTGATTATGAATACCAAGAAATCAGAATCAAATATGGCATTTTATATTACTTGTTAGTAATTAAATACACTAACTTTTATTAATTCTGTATGTTTAAAACATAAAACAATTTTAAGCACAAGAGATGGATACAGTCACCCCATTCGGAATTTAAAATAACAACACGCGTCGAAAAAAATCTGAATCTAAATTTAAAAAATAATAAACAAGTTCATCAAAATTAAGATGTAACAATTCTTCAGTTCGTCTACAATAGACCTACACATTATATTTAACAGTAAATAATATTGAAACAGCAGTATAATTTGTGAGATAAAAATAACTATAAAGCTACCTACTAAAATTAATTTTACAGTACACATTCAGTTTGTAACAAATAGGGCATGTTTCACCAACCTTCACTAAGATTTTAACGATTCATTAATCTATTTACTGGTTCATTAAATCATTTTTATATCTCATCAAGCATCTTTAGCCTAACGAACCAGTAAAACTATCATTAAATTTAGTGATAGAAATTTTCGTCTTTAAATTTTTAATGGTTCATTAGTTGCAATATAAAATGGCGGAACGTTTCGACACAGAATTGTTATATCTGGAACTGCTCGAAAATTAGGAGTCAGATGGAGATAATGTTAACTGTTTAAGAAACGATAATTTTGAAACTTTGAATGATACAAAAATTCACGAAAGATACTGCGTCACGAAGATCGTGGTACTCAAAATTTTAGAAGAAATTGACCATAAGTTATAATAAAAACAGCTGAGACAAAGCTGAAAACTAGTCAACTAGGTAACATACAATTGAGTTTTTATTTTAACACATGAAAGTGGTTATTATAACTACATACCTAAGAAATATTAGTAAATTAATACACAATGTGCATTGAAACATAACAAAACTTAATTGGTATATTAACTTTCATTTATTATAATTATATTATAACTAGCGATAAGATATTTTTGCACTGGCTTTAAAATATAAGCGAAAGAACTGGATTCATGGAATTTATAATCGTTTTCTTTCCAAAGGAAATTTCATTTTTCAGCAGGATAACTACCCCGCGCACATCGCCATAAATGTTCAAAGACGGTTCACGGAAAGGCATGAGAAAGAGGAGGATTGACAAATATCGAGACAGCCCACCTCAAAATCCAGATCAGTTGTGGGATCAAGTTCTGGCTACCTGGGAAGATCTCGCTGAGGACCAGAACTATTTCAGCGATCTGATGGACTCAATGCACCGAAGATGCCAGGAAATAACAGACGCCAGTGGCATGTGGACAAACTATTAGATCCACATGCGTCTTTTTCTATAATTTGTTTGTTTGTCTTTGTTGTATTTCGGGAAGAAAATTGATCTCCCAGGAGTTTTCTTAATTCTCCTAGTGGAGCCAGAGTTGCGAAATAATTCGTTTCACTACAAAAAATAGAAAATGAAGAAAGGTAACATGTATACAAATTAGTTAAGTTAATAAAAGAAATAGTTCTCATCGAGAATCGAACTCGGGTTTCAGATTTGACAAGCCAGCACGCTAATGACTGCTCCACCACAGAGACGTGACGTATTAAGCGTTACGAGGCATATAATAGATGCTCGGCTTGAAATTTACTGAGACAGCGCTTATAAACGTACTCGTGTAAATCGCGGCCAAAATTTCAACATTTTCACTACCAAGAGACACAACAAAACTGTTTTCTAATGCTGTACACAATTTGCAATATAGTAGACTGTGGTTTCGTATAAAGATGTTCTGATATAGTTATGAAAAATTCATAGATCGCATTTATTTATCCTTAATGAGCCATTACTTACTGTTCATTAAATGTTAAGAAAATTTGGTTGTGAGCAGCTCGCATTTTAGTGAATCGTTAAATATTTTAATGTTCAGTAGTTAATGTTTCATTTGGACTGATTTACTGGAAGTTGGTGAAACCGGCCATAGATGTAGTTTTGCTAAATGTACTGTGGTAATGCTCAAATGTCACTGTGTGATGTGAGTTATTCCAAGTACATCATCGATTTAAAAATGTGTCACATTAATAGCATTACTGATACAAGAATAACATTCAATATAATATAAACAAAGAATTAACACCGTGCACGTACACACAACAGCTATTTGTTTTGTTCCTCGAGGACTGCGGTGCGAATTAGCGCGCCGCTGCTGCTTCCCAAGTGACGACATGCGCAGTAGAAAACGAGTTTGAGTCAACCGTCTGCTACACCATTATATTCCCACCACGGGATGGTCTACTTTTCAGCACCGGATTCACGAATGTCACCCAGGCCACCAGTCAGACTTGGGCAGTCATCGCATAGGCTATTGTATATAGGTCGCACAACGGGCCAAAGCAAGTGTAAGTGCAAATATCCGTCCCAGATCAGGCGAAAAGCTAGCCAAGCGTCTCACGGGAAGATGCACTTAACTTCTTGTTACCGTCGCATCTCCACTACCTTTCACTGCCACTTCACAAGTCATAATATACTGCAGAGGGAAGTTGAGGCTGCAAAGACAGTGGAATGAACGGGGGGAAAAAAATCCCTACTTACTGAATGAGACGAAACCGAGTGTGTCAATCGTTTTGAGTGGCAATGACTAGAAAAATTACGTATGTAGGCCCCCTAATATGTATTTGTAAAAATAATTAATGTCTCGTGTTAGTTTCGTAAATGGTAACAATTCGCAGAACTATCTCAATTTTGCATTAAATTATGACCATGCATGTAACATAACTTATAATTCCCGTGAGACGTTC